>NC_068359.1:107428581-107728581 GCF_020536995.1 Dreissena polymorpha
TCACCGCCATACAAGAATGGCGAAAAACACACTACACTAACTGTTTATATGGGACAATAGTTGCTTTAAGGAATATCCATATGTGAAAATGAATTGTTTTAAAGTTAATTTTTTGTTGTTTTTTTGCATTAAATTTTGAAAAAAAACTTGTATGAACATAACATAACATAACAATTATCATATATTTATAACGACTTGCACGCTGTGTACATACGGTGTTCATCGTAATACGTATATACAAAGGTAGTGATATAGAGGTTGGGGACTTTGGATAGGAAAAGGTTGAAGCTTTCAGTGCATTTTCACGCGCCATTTCGGACGAGTCTGAAATCACATAATATCAAAAGTCAGCAGCAATATATTCTATTTATTATTCCACTTTGTTCTAAAATCTTACAAACTTATCCCGAAATAAGTATAATATAACACATCGCAAATACTGAGCGATTTACAGAACAGGACTATATGCAAATGAGACGCCAAAATGGATCGATGTGTACTGAACATTACACACACGAATAAGCTTTTGTTAAAACCATTAATAATAACATTTTAACAATCATTTAATATTTGAACAAAATCGGATTGAAAAACCTTTATTTGTCGTGTGATTAAACATATATATATGTTCACATGTGATGTGAGTTTGTATGAATAAAATTATATTATATTTTTATAACAAAATACTGCTTTTGTGTAGAAGTAAAGAAATCGATCCCTACCATGACGTATTCTGCGAAATTTGTTGGAAATTAATGGCTGCAGGCAACAACATATATAAACGATTTTTTTAGTGCAACAAAAGTCAAGATATGTAACTCTGTGACAAACACAACGAAAGTTCCATTACAAAAATGGTTGGCGCTTTAATGATCACAGTGGATTATTTTGGACAAGAGATTATACGATAAGACTTAAAAATATGCATTTTAACATGCTATTATTGTAAAAAATGTAACAGTTAAGATGGCGATTGTATTTATATATGATTGTGATAACAATAACGTTTCTGAATTCTTTTAGGTACTGTTGGACGTATGTTTATTGTTTGTGTCATTTACGTGTTTCCAATCAAAACTGTGAAAATTATAATACCTCATTCATTAATACTTTTCAACCTCTGACCTCAAGCGATTCTTAATGTTTACTTTTTAATGACATCCAAGCACACATACAAACTCTCCAAGAGTGCGTGCTGAGAAAAATGATAATCTCAATGTGGACGGGGCTAAGATTGTGATATCGGTAAAACACATAATAATTTTGGCGGAGTTGATTAGCGGTATCGATTATGGGTATAAAACACTTCATTATATTGGTACAGCGTCTCCAATTTAATTGTGCACTAGTGGCATAATAAAATACCATCGTGAGTACTGTCCTTAGTTATTCAAAATAATAATAGTGATTGGAAGCAATCGAATTATAACAAAATATTTGTGTGGAAGGTGACGTCGATAGTAATACATTACAAAAACAATTTGGACTTGAATGTTTATTTTAAACAGAAGAATAAATAACATCGTTGCATAAATTAATTCAGACAGATTATTGTTGGCTATTAAGATGGTAATATTTACTTGTAATGAATAATTAAGTTAGTAGTGCAGTTCGAATTTGAACAACAATAACTCTGAGATATTTCTATTTCACATCCGTGCCAAAGCAGAACTGTTGCAATTAATGACAGCACATATTGATATATGTATATGTGCTTTGAACGTGCGTTAGCGGTCAACGTGTATAAAATACTTTCTGAGTATGAGAACTTTCATGATATACAAAAAATCAATAACTAAACAATACCAGCTTGCGGCCATACGTGAAACATTTTAATTCAGCGTATCGTTATACGATAGAATTGTCAATAGTAAAGAGCTTCGTGTAAAAAGAACAGATAATTGTCTAGAATATGTTTTTAATGTACGGGCTGTTAAAATGCACTGCATTATGTTTTTAATCACGTTTATTTTTGTTTTTCATTACATGTACTAGTTAACATTTATGAAAATGAGCTTTTTTTTCGAAACTAAAACATTTTTTAAAATTTGTTTTTAATTGAATGTTGTATCATATAGACGTTATTAACTTAACAGACGCATACATTTTCATTTATAAATCTGTTCACAAGGTTACGATTTGGGATTCCTTAATTACCGACATTGGAATTCTTCATTGAGTTCTTCGAATAGGTGCTACATTTAAAATCCAGTGCTACGAGGTGTGTGATGTTTTCGGATATAAATATTTTATCAAAATGATGTTTGCCAAATTCGTTTCATATTCATATCGCCAATCTTCGTCAAAATGCCGTTTAAGCAACAGAAACGTATTACATAGCGACGAATCGCTATGAATATTGCCTTTAATCCACACGATTGGAAAGCATATCCACGGACGAAGTATATATATATATATATATATATATATATATATATATATATATATATATATATATATATCACTTTATATATATATATATATATATATATATATATATATATATATATATATATATATATATATATATATATATATATATATATATATATCACTTTATATATATATAAAGACAATGTGCAACGTAATATTATGCAGGCGCGTTATATGGATTGGTAGTGTCAGCTAGGACACCTGAAAATGTTGCGGTATCAATGTCACTACAACGTTCATATTTTTACCAATTTATTTCCTATCACCAGATGCATGTAAACTTCTACTTAGGGTGCGATCTAAATATGTGTACTTATGGCTTATGGGATAAAAAAAATACTTATTGAGCCTTAATTATTGCTGACATGGTTTTACCATATGAGATTTGCGCTTAAAAACAACAAAAACAACTGAATGGTATTGATTATTTCTTTACAAAACGTTGTATGATCACACGATTAAATATTATCATATAACGCTCTTCAGAAAACCATGAAGACGAAGGCAACCTCTACAAGTATGTTTAGCAATACGAATTCAGACGTGTAACATCCAATGCGATGATGCTTACAAACTATTACAAAGCACACACATTTGTTTAAAAAACGCCAACCGTCTTCTTTGTCGACTGCTTAGTCTACTGTTTACACTACACACATTCGATAATTCTTTGCATAACAGTCAACAATTAAAAATGAACAAGCATGGTTCTCATATAAATATGTCTGTAAGGAAATTACAGACTGATTAGCAGACTTGTGTGACGGACTATTTAACATGTTTAAGGCAAATATCCAAAGATCCAAATATAGAAATTAAGTATCATCAGTTGTTAGAAGCCCAATATAACCTTAAATCTCAGTTTTCAATCACATACATCAATGTATAGTAGATCGGCTTTATTTAAATCGCAGTTTCCACTTGCACTCACCAAAAACGTAGAAGAGATCATAAAATAATAAAACCAAATAAAAAAAACGACTTAACCCATTTATGCGTAGCGTCTAAAAAAAAGGCCTTGGCAAACAGCGTAGACCCAGATGAGACGCCGCATGATGCGGCGTCTCATCAGGGTCTGCGCTGTTTGCTTAAAGGAATTTCTGTAATAAACACATTCTAAATTGAGAACTAAGTATAATAGACATCCCTAATTTTGGAAATACATTGATCCAATTTAGAAGGATGAGAGAGTCAACTAGGCTTAAATGGGTTAATTATAGTCTTGAAGGCCCTGTATTTACATGCCTGTTTACTTGGCACCACACACTCGTGTTACGTCACATGTTCATTG
This sequence comes from Dreissena polymorpha, assembly GCF_020536995.1. NCBI lineage: Eukaryota > Metazoa > Mollusca > Bivalvia > Myida > Dreissenidae > Dreissena > Dreissena polymorpha. Next base: position 107,432,306 of record NC_068359.1, read on the forward strand.
CCTCGCTAGCCGCCTTTCCGTGTAAATTATTTCTGTGAAAAACAATGTCACGTGAGAAGTTTTCGAAAATAAACATTTATCACTCAGTCCAATTATAAAATCACCCATTGTCCGACCTTTTTTTGTTTGAAAAATAAACAAAAGAAAACTCATACATACTGCCTCGTACTATGTGTATGCAGAAGTACGTATCCCCGTATCTATTGTTTTCACTCTTCGGATGCTGTAAGCCGCATAACTATTTTTGAAAGATCAACAGTTTGCAAAGATGACATTGACCTGACATTGGAGCGCAACGATGAGACAATAAGTGCATAATCAGACTATCCTATTAATTGTCCCCCCCCCCCCGTTAAAAACAAAGGGGTGGGGTATACTGACATTAACATGGACGTCTGTCCATCTGTCTGCCCGTTGACAAAAACATGTCCGCGGGTATTCTTATATACTTTCAACGTACAATATTGTCTTTACCGTAGAATAAAATATATAATCAAAAACTTTTTTGTTTTCAGCTTAATTGTTATTTTTGTTTCAACATACTGTATAGATCTCGCTTAAACTTTCATATTTGAATTACCTTAATGTGTAGATGATCGTTAAAGTCCCTATAACGCTCAAAATCAACGAAAATTTCGTAAAATAAAGTTAACAACTTAACAATCAGTGCTTATAGCAATAGCCACAATTTCAAAGCTAGATGTGGTATGATTACATAGATTTGTGTAGATACAAAATGCTCGTTTTTATTTATTTGTGGCCACGATAAATTCCATGTTAATTTCCTGCGATTATATCTATTGATACGACACACGAACACTAAAATGGTACCATGTTAAAACCATAATAAAAACGAGCATTTTGTATCCACAAATATCTATTTTACCAGACCACATCTGGCGTTAAAATTTCGACAATGGTCATAAAGAACAATGATTTTTAATTGTTTAGCTTTATATTAAGACATATTGTACGAAATGTTCGTTGATTTTTAGTAGTAATTCCTTTAAGAAAGGAATATTTGCTTAGACGAGTTTTGCAAAAGTTCAATTATATTTTACGTCCGTTCGTCTCTGCTACCAGAATCTTGTGTTCTCAATTCCTCTTTAATCTCTGGATTTGTGTCGCTCATACATTCGTAGTTTATGACATTAATATGAAGATATTCGTCAAGAAAGGAATTTTACCTGCGATTTGAGTTTTCCTAACTATGGTCATTTGTGCGTTTTTCTCTATAATTTATAGTCCTAAAATAGAGTGTTTGAAGCTTCTCTACTACTAAGTGAATCTCGATCAAACCTTTTACATTTCAATAACCTTACTGTGTAGATGGTTTTAAAGAATGGAATATTGGCTTCGAAGAGGTTTTACAGAATTATTTCCCTATGTATGTTTGTCCACTTTAGAAAATCTAGTTGACTTATCACGTCCAACCATCTGTGAGGCGTTCTAGTTTTCAATTATTGAACACATTATTTCATTAATTTGTCAAATACAGATGCAATTTACATAATGTAACAAGTAAATATAATAATAATTTTCCATAGGAAGAACATAAAGCTCTCATACGTGAGAAATGAAAACCTACGAATATCTGTAAATAACGTTATCTGTGTGTGGCCACTGGGATTATTGCGTGGGATTGTACAAGAGCAAAACATACGTTATTCCTCCTTGACTCGTGTCCACGTTTTCGTTAGAAGGCATTTGCACACACAAATATCTTACTAATGTTCAAGGTAATGTCAAAATACTAATTTAAGCGTATTTTCTTTATATAATTATTTTTAATTTACCTACCTTTTGAAAGGTTAAAATACTAACTAAAATATTTTCTTTATAGAACTATTTTTAATTTACCTCCTTTTTGAAATGTTAAAATACTAACTTAAGCGTATTTTCTTTATATAATTATTTCTAATTTACCTCCTTTGTGAAGTATAGTTACACGATAAGAACGCATGAATTATCATATTACACTCTATTCGACGACGTCCAAAATAGAATGATTTATCAATATTCTATTTCCGTGTGCTTAGTTCGCTAGACTAATTTCTCATGACCTATACTATATTTCAGAATTAATACCCTAAGTTTATTGCGAATTTATTCCATCTTTCGTGGACGCATTATTTGCGAAACGCTCGACTGTGATCTTTGGTCAGGAGAGCGGACGATGAATAGGTTTCTCACAAAGAATTGCCTACAATCGGCGCTTCGAGGCCGAACGCGATTGAGGACGTTCAAATTTATAACCCTTTATATTCAACATTAAACCGTCTTGACGACATTCATTTCACTTATGGTGTCAAATGCCAATCGGTTGTCGTAAATCCTGAATTCACATTGAAAATGCGGCAGTTGTGGAGCGTACTCAGTGTTTCTGCTCTCAGCATCTCACGTTGTATATTCCGTGACCATAGAAATGCACTGAACCCATAAGGATGTCCTAAGAGAGGTTTTATATGAAGGCATATATTGCTAAAAATAGCGTTTAACAATATTTATGTGGGCTCTTTGTTCAGAGACACGGTCCGTATGACGTATATTCGTGTGTGAAGGGGTATAGTAAAGTAGATTTAGGGGTGTTGCTGCAGTTTTGCTGATTTCTTTCCACCAAATAGATTTTGTTCAAAACTTATTTTCAAGTACTATATACAAATACTATATGAAAAATAAAATAAAAATATAAGGTCACCGGCCTTGTTTTGATTTTATTCACCATTTTATAACATGTACTTTTTCATTTAATCTGGAAAATCTCCAATTGCCTCAAATCAATTAATAACCTATGAAATAGACAACATATAGATATTATAAAAGCTGAGATACATAAAATACCATTTAATTAAAAAACACAATGCCAAAAAAATGGAGAACACAAGTTAAATAAGTTAAATTTAAAAAAATTAAATTTTTATGTCGTCCCAAAAAACATCAATTTTTCACTATTTTTAACACTAAAATGTAATTTTGAAAAATTATGTCAAATAGAATTCTGCAAAACTGCTCAAATATGTTCATCTACGTGTTGCCATCATAAAACACAAACAAAAAAGGAGCTCACCGCACTTTTAAGCGAGATTTTTTGTTTTAACTATCCCTACCCTCTACGTCGAATTTTATAAAAATACATCAATTAGGCAAAACCCAAGTACCGGTACATAGATTGTAAGGAATATGCATAAACATTAGACATTGTTTACAATCTTAACTTGGATCACAACAGCTTACCAAAAGACATTAATAAAAAACAATATTTAATCACGAACATAATACCATACAGTATCAAACTCGACCTTAATCATTAATAACTTATATGTACTTGTTCACAGATTTCGGCTTGTTTTGAAGTTTGTGATTAAATGCTTTAAATTGATTAATTTAAAATACATGACTAAAAAGCTCCAGTATGAAACAAGAATGAAATTTAAGAAATAAAAAAAAAAGTAAAAAAAAGTTAACCCCACCTGGGATCGAACCACTGACAATTGAATTATGAACCAACTCGGTCATTTCTGATGATACTGATAACAAAACTATTGAGTTGTGATAATAGCATCATCGGTGTTGCTATAAATATATTCTCGGTTAAATAAACTGCCGCAACACCCCTTAAGATAATGCTTCAACATATATTAACACTTCTAGTAACTGTACATGCTAAGCTCATTTTCTTCTAAATGGGTTTTCACTGGTATATCAATTTTAAAGTGAATTGAAGAACGGCGAAAAAAGATATAGAATATCGCAAAGTAAACGAGTTAATAGTGTTTTTATATTGATAATCTGTAACAGTGAAAGTAAGTTTTTTTTTAAATTAATATACAGATACTAAACGTAACCGAAAACATGTTCGATTCGCCGACCTTTGCAGGTACTGTCAGAAGACACACTGATTATCACTATTTAATGATAAGTTTCTGTGAACGATGTAATTCGCTATCTAAGTGAATATGGTTGTACAGATAAGATAATTAAACCATCGTTTGCCTTTATTTTCGCGCGATTAAAGGGAAACATTTCATTGGCACGTGTTGGGTGAAAAAGAGCCAAGTCGCTTTGTCATGTGTTGTGTTGAAAAGAGCAAAGTCTCTTTGTCATGTGTTGTGTGAAAATAGCAAAGTCGCTTTGTCATGTGTTGTGTGAAAAGAGCAAAGTCGCTTTGTCATGTGTTGTGTGGAAAAGAGCAAAGTCGCTTTGTCATGTGTTGTGTGGAAAGCAGAAAAGTCGCTTTGTCATGTTTTATGTAAAAGGAGAAAAGTCGCCTTTTCATATGGTGTGGAAAAGGAGCAAAGTCGCTTTGTTATGTGTTGTGAGAAAAAGAGTAAAGTCGCTTTGTCATGTGTTGTGTGAAAAGGAGCAAAGTCGCTCTGTCATGTGTTGTGTGGAAAAGAGCAAAGTCCATTTGTCATGTGTTGTGTGGAAAAGAGCAAAGTCGCTTTGTCGTGTGTTGTGTGAAAAGGAGCAAAGTGGCTTTTGTCATTTGTTGTGTGGAAAAGAGCAAAGTCGCTTTGTCATGTGGTGTGTGGAAAAGAGCAAAGTAGCTTTGGCATGTGTTGTGGGGGCAAAAGCAAAGTCGCTTTGTCATGTGTTGTGTGGAAAAGAGCAAAGTCGCTTTGTCATGTGTTGTGTAAAATCGAGAAAGGTCGACTTATAATGTGTTATGTAAAAGCAGCAAAGTCGCTTTGCCATGTGCTGTGTTAAAGGAGCAAAGTCGCTGTGTCATGTATTGTGTGAAAAAGAAAAAATCGCTTTGTCATGTGTTGTGTGGAAAGGAAAAAAAGTCGCTTTGTCATGAGTTGTGTAGAAAAGAGCTAAGTCGCTTTGTCATGTGTTGTGTGGAAAAGAGCAAAGTCGCTTTGTCATTTTTTGTTTGAATATAAGCAAAGACGCTTTGTCATGTGTTGTGTGAAAAGCCGCAAAGTCGCTCTGTAATGTGTTGTGTAAAAAGGAGCAACGTCGCTCTGTTAAGTGTTGTTTTAAAAGGAGCAAAGTCGCTCTGTTATGTGTTGTGTGAAACAGAGCGAAGTCGCCTTGTCATATGCTTTGCAAAAGGAGAAACACCGCTTTGTCAAGTGTTATGTAAAAAGGAGCAAAGTCGCATTGGCATGCGTTGTGTGAAAAGGAGAAACGTCGATGTGTCATGTGTTGTGTAAAAGAAGCAAAGTCGCTTTGTCATGTGCTGTGTGCAACTGAGCGAAGTCACTTTGTAATATGCCATGTTAACGGAGCAAAGTCGCTTTGTCATGTGTTGTGTGAAAAGGAGTAAAGTCACTTTGTTATGTGTTGTGTAAAATGGAGCAAAGTCGCTTTGTCATGTATTGTGTAAAACGGAGCAAAGTCGCTTTGTCATATGTAGGTGGAAAGGAGCAAAGTCGCATTGTCATGTGTTGTGTAAAAAGGAACAAAGTCGCATTGTCATGTGTTGTGTGAAAAGCAGCAAAGTCGCTTTGTTATGTGTTGTGTAAAATGGAGCAAAGTCGCTTTGTCATGTGTTGTGTGAAAAGGATCAAAGTCCCTTTATCATGTTTTGTATGAGAAGAAGCACAGTCGCTTTGGCGTGTGTTGTGTGAAAAGGATCAAAGTCGGTTTAGCTTGTGTTTTGTAGAAAGGAGCAAAGTTGCTTTGTCATATGTTGTGTGAAATGGAGCAAAGTTGATTAGACATGTGTTGTGTGGAAAAGAACAAAGTCGCCTTGCATGTGTTGTATGAAAGAGAGCAAAGTCGCTTTTGCGTGTGTTGTGTAAAATGAGCAAAGTCGCTTTACATGTGTTGTGTGAAAAGGAGCAAAGTCGCGTTGTCATGTGTTGTGTGAAAAGGAGCAAAGTTGCTTTGGCATGTGCTGTGTAAAAAGGAGCAAAGACACTGTGTCGTGTGTTGTGTGAAAAGGACCAAAGTAGCTTTGTGATGTGTTGTGTGAAAAAGGCAAAGTCGCTTTGTGATGTGTTGTGTGAAAAGGAACAATATTGATTTGTGTTGTGTTGCGTGAAAAAGGATCAGACTCGCATTGTTATGTGTTTTGTGAAAAGGAGCAAAGTCGCTTTGTCATATGTTGTGTGAAAAGGAGCAAAGCCGCTTCGTCATAATATGATGTGTGAAAATGAGAAAAGTCAATTAGTCATGTGTTGTGTAAAAAAGAGCAAAGTAGCTTTTTCATGTGTTGTGTAAAAAGGAGAAAAGTCGCTTTCATCATGTGTTGTTTGGAAAGGAGCAAAGTCGCTTTGTCATGTGTTGTGTAAAAAGGAGAAAGTCGCTTTCATCATGTGTTGTTTGGAAAGGAGCAAAGTCGCCTTGTCATGTGTTGTGTGAAAATAAACAGTCGATTTGGCATTTGTTGTATGAACGTATGAACGAGAGCAACGAAACCTTGCGTGACTTTAAAGTGGACAGGCTAGCTCCTGACCAGACGTTACGGCTGCGTTGACTGGTGTGAAGCTGCTCTGATAGACGTTACGGCTGCGCCGACTGGTGTGAAGCTGCTCTGATAGACGTTACGGCTGCGCCGACTGGTGTGAAGCTGCTCTAATAGACGTTACGACTGCGCCGACTGGTGTGAAGCTGCTCTGGTAGACGTTACGGCTGCGCTGACTGGTGTGAAGCTGCTCAGGTAGACGTTACGGCTGCGCTGACTGGTGTGAAGCTGCTCTGGTAGACGTTACGGCTGCGCTGACTGGTGTGAAGCTGCTCTGATAGACGTTACGGCTGCGCCGACTGGTGTGAAGCTGCTCTGATAGACGTTACGGCTGCGCCGACTGGTGTGAAGATGCTCTGGTACATTTTACGCATTACTCGGGTACATTTCTCGTGTAAATACTTTTGCCCAATTAACTTTTAATATTCTGAGAGATTCATGTTATAACTTTATTGAACATGTCGATTGCCATTGCATGTAACATGGTCCTCATGCTTTTTTTATCGCTGCAAATCTTGACATAAATGCACTCTTGTGAATTGCTTTAAAAGGTTCGTTTTGTCGAATTTGCAGTTGCATTCGGATTATAGCGAAATCAATTAAGCATATTGTGGTATTTAATTTTGATAAGTGTTTGAACGAATAGCTCTATTAAAATTTCTAAAAAATATCACTTCAATAAAGCAATTTAGTATAAAGTTATCCCATGGTGTATTTGTGTGTCCTTCATTTCTAAGCACATGCTACACGCACGAAAGGGTTTAGGAAAGATGACAAACCACATGTTTGAATAATAGTGTCATTTCTCATTTTCAAAGAAGTGCATTATTAAACATCATTTATCATCTGAGCTTATAATGTTCACAGACCCAGTTTTGCATGACGCCAGCCATCTATCGATCAGCCTATGCTTATGATTTTGAATCGTACGCTCCAAATGTAATCTGGAACTGTTCAAATAATGCACGGGTTACGTAGAACCTATAATGTGTTTTAATAGAAATAGTTTAGGAGATGGTTTTCATTACTTACTGTGATGCGATCATTTTGTATAATAACTAAGACGATAATATGTTCTTCCTCTTGCATCACCATATTTATCTTACATTCGACCGGTGATTGAATACACCAACACAGATATGATTGTTTAACATTCATACCTTTTGCACATCCTAGTTACCAACGAATGAGGACGAAATAATGTTTTACTTTATCGAATATAATAGATGGGCTTTCTCAAATTGTTTCTACGGATGACATGGCTTTAAAATTGTACCTTTAACGTATAAAGTCCTGCTGTTTTGTGGTACAGGAAAACGTTTCTTTATATTTCTTAAATAATAAAATCATACAAGTTGTTTTCTGGAATTAAACGTTGTTTAATTAAAGTCTTGATATATATTAATGTTTGTCCCAGAACTGAATAAAAACATGAATTGTTTTAATTTAATTTATAAATAAGTCAATACGCATTTAAAATATGAATTACCAAAATGTACCTTATATTAATTTCTCAATATTCTGTTATTAATAATCTAATGGTTTGACTTCCATTCCGGATTTCGTTTTTATGCTATTATGCCAACCATGTCATACATATTATTCTCCGTTTACGAAAATTTACCAATTTACTTGCAAGTTTTACACGAATCACAAATAGTTAATGGGCATAAACAATCAATTTATTCTATCCCATATTATATAAACCCTATTCGGTTGTATATGAAATGATCTTATTTGAATATTTCTTTTCTTCCAAGCGATACTATTCATTTGTTTTATGTCAAATATACTAGTATGTATTCCCAAGAATTTTGCTTTGAAACATGTTATATTATACGTGCTCTTCGCAAAGTGTACGAATATGTTTACTATATTAAATATGTCAAGTAGTATAGTTTCCTAATACAAATTCCCCATATCCTAGTATCAGAACAATAAGACAAGTTTTATGTTAATGCAATTCAAAACAACATCTTTGAAATAATGTATGTTTTTATATACAAGTATAATGATATTGTATAAAGAAATATAATACATCTTAGTGCAAATGAACGTGTTAAATTTGAAAATAAAAGTTACAATTATTATGTTAGGCCAGAGTTTTGTCAACGTAAAGTAATAATACTATAAAATATATGCAGAGCAATACTTGATGTCATCTCTACCAGTTATGAAACAGCGATGTGCAACTTTTACACATACTGTCAAAACGACGAGAACCACACGACGACCTATCAATTCACACTACACTATTGATTTAACCATTTACACTACACAATAGACATTTACACTAAATTTTGAACGTTTTCTTGTACACAGAAACCGTGTTGCGTCAAATAAAAACAAGGTCCCATACGTATTATCACTGATATACGAATAGCCATGTTTAGTATGACAATTCTGCGTGCGTTGATGAGTTCAATAGAGACATGTCAATGACATTTCATAAGAAATAAAAGTAATCTGTCTAACGTCGTGTCAGGCGTAAATGTCGTCTCTATCCTTTTCATGCATTTGTGTGCAATGCGTCGCAGCCGGAATGGTTTTTTAGCTTTGGAGTTTTGTTCAACAATTCTCAATCTAAAGGTATTTTAGAGTTAAAGCGCTGGCGTTTACTGAGAAATATCCTATTTTTATTTACTGCAATATACATGCAATTAAATATATAGAATCAGTTCATACAACAAACATCATAGCAGGCAACGCAACCCATCCAATCACATATATGTATTATTAATGCTGTTTAATGTCATCAATATAAATGTTATACTGCCCAGATTGTTAATGATCAGAATGAAATATGAATATGACAACGACAAAGTGTTACTTATGTTAATATTAAATATAAACACATACAGGATTTCAGTTACAGTATACGCCTATAAATGTCGATAAAGCTGAGTCACACGTGCTTTTTACATATAGTATACGCCTATACATGTCGATATAGGGGCCAACAATCTCCATATACAAAAATGCATTTTCTGAGGTGACGTCATGAAAGTTAGTTATGTTTCGCGACAGTATGCGCACAACAATACATTTAGTAACAAATAAATTTATTAATAACAGTTTAACACACTTGAAATTAACAGCATATTCGTATGGATGTGGTTTATGATATTACATGCTAACGTCTTTAAAGGTTGAACATTTGTGATATTTTTCTACACTTTCAATTTACATATTGCAATGCTTTGACAGTTTGACTGTGTCACTGTCCTATGACAATTTCACTATGTTACAATCCCTTGACAGTATGACTCTTTAACAAGCCTCTTACAGTATGACTGTTTAACAATCCTTTGTCAGTAAGACTGTAACAATTATTGAAAGTTTAACTGTCATACTTTTAAATAGCGAAATTTCTTTTAATAAGGTAAATGGTAATATGCCATTCTTTGGCAAGATGAAAGGGAAGTACTTACAATAAGCATTTTAACCCCTTGTCGGAATTAAATAAACACACATATAGTTTTCGCTTTAGTCGCTGAAATAAAACCAATTTAGCCGTTTATCCTTGTATTTAGGCTAAGACGCAATTTGTAGGTTACATAACAAATCATCATCGTTAATAAGTGATTATTTCTTTTTTTTTAAAGTCAACAAATGCTTTCTTAAATTATTAAATACTCTCAGCATTTTCTTCAATATCGTTAACTAAACATATTTTAATACATTTATAAATGAGAAAACATGTCTTTGAAAAGGTCCTGTAACTTGTTATCTACTCTTATATTTGTTGTTTACGTATGCAAGGTTCGCAGAACTACCCAACAGTAGTTCAAACTGTTAAACACATACGTTTTGTGTGGTGTGAAAGTCGGATGAAATCATCCATGTCAGACTAAAATCCATACCTTAACCATCATCTTTTAGATGATATGTATTAAAATATACTGCTATAGGAACATTCACGACGTGTTTGCCAACCACTTTATGCAACCAGAGCACACTAGTTTTTTTTAAATAAGTGATAAAATGACGATTTTGGAAAATATATCGCATGTTTATAACCAAACTGTTCTTAACAACATGAACGTGATGCATTCAGATGTCTGTTTCACAATTAAGATTTAAAAAACACACATTAACAATCTTATTTTTATGACATGAAAAGAATAAGTAAGAAATTAGTCCGTTATATATATATATATATTTTTTTTTGGTTTCAAGTATTATTTCTTGTAGTTCATTACCGAACAAATAATATTATATTATTTTCGGCAAATGTTATATAGGCACATCCAACATATGTTTCTGAGATTGAAACATACATAAAAATGTATTGTAGAGCTTGTACACGTCGGTTCCAGAAAATAATGATTCACAACCAAACATTTCTCTATTATTAAAAAAATTGAAACTCCATAACAATTAACAGGAGAAACATTTAATATTTGTATGTATTTTGTTTAAGGCAAGTTTACAATTGCCTATAATATACATTACTTTACTAACAACTCAAAACTAATATTACAATGATTGGAGCTGGTATTAAAGCCTTGGGACTGTCAATTCTACGCATTTGCAGGTTAAATACACTTGAAATGCATGTCGTACCTCACACTTAGTTATTTAAAAAAAAAATCACCATATCAAGCGTGTCGCCTTTCAATAAATATAAATATTGTTATTAAGATATTTTTTTTTATAAATCTTGTTATTAAGAAACAATGTGTGCAACAATCGCGCGTACAAAATAACGGTCTTTTAGTCAAGTGGATATATTACTCAATCACGTATTTCATACCGATGTCGTGCAGTTTGTAACATCTTATGTGATTTCATAGCGGTTACATCTCCATCGTATTGTTGCTATTGGTATTCATACGGCCAAAGAACCGCTCTCAATTGTCCTATCGGGACATGTCATCGTATGGTCACGTGATTCACAACTCTATCACATGGTGCGGAGGCGCAATATAAAGGAACGTTCGCAGAAAAAGGAACGGAATGAATTACCATACAGCAGAAGAGAATATTAACGCAACATTCAACTAATAGTTCCAACATAGGCTAACAGAAGAAGATAATTTAAGAACACGGACTTCGACTTAAGTTCTGGTGGATAACCAGCGACTGGTGTGGTTCAAACAGGCCTCGGAGGTAAGCGCCTATCAATAACAATAATAACGCTTATGTAATTAGAATACCATGTCAGATTTAGCTTTCTTACCAATGTCAGATTATATGTTTTTATAGTGTTGCTTCTTTAGAATTGGTGAAATACCTCTTCAAGCAAATATTTTTTTGTTAGGATCCTGAAGGCTCAATGAGTTATCGCGATAGGTCACTTGTATATGTTTGCAAACGGTTTGCGAAGAAGAAATATACATTAGTAAGGCGATAAAATTTTAACTAAGATATTATGCAAAAGGAAAACATATCTACTTCATTTAAATAAAGGATAACAAGCCTATTTGACATTACTGTCAATCGAAATAACAGTTCATGCTTGTCAGCTCATGAATTCAGCTTATTTTGTTCTCAAGTAGTCATCGTCAGCGATATTGCCAATGAAAAAGAACTTAATGTTTTACAGCGATAATAAGCCAAACTGAAATCTGTTGTGCCATCGTGTGGAATAATGAAAGAATAGCGTTCTTGCGACATGCTAGCTAATGAGAGTACCGAAGGTTACATGTTGGAACTAATTTTATTTTCTCTGTGTCGGTGCACTTTGTTGCTTTTTGTATCAGACGAGTGAAAAGACACATACAACCTTTTATATTCTTATGCGTTGTTGGAAATTTAATTAATTGCGTGGCGTCGTTAAACTATCAATATTTTAATTGTTCAAAATGCACGCTTTTATTCTATGCGTTGGTCCGAACACTTGTAATTGAATGTAATTAAAGTGAATCATGTAGCTGTAAAAATGAACACGGATCAACGAGAATGTTTTTATTGATTTTTATTCATTTAAAGTATTTGTAACTCAGATAGCAATAATTTGTGGAACAGAAATAATTGTCCTAAATCTTTAAAATTGTGGTCGATGTGTAACAGGCTATACAATTTATATGTGGACATACATATATTTAGAAACACGACATTTCATATATTGAAGTCTGCTTCACAAATAACTGTTGCGAGAACACCGAACGCACAATATTAAACATCGAAAGAAAAACCTTATAATATGAATGAAACGCTCTTTGGTGTAAATTATTCACCGAAATACTGTAAGGAAATTAAACGCTTGGAAAGCAGTTTGTCCTAATTTTCCTTTATGGGTTAGGTGGTAATAATTTAACCTAACAAAAGCAGCAAAGGAATGTAACTCATGCGCGACGCAATCCTTTATCCGCTGACAATATATATGTCCACGGCCATTACAGGGAAATCTATTCATTGCCAGAACATCGTGAACACTTTGATTATTTCGTCCTTCGTATTGAATGAATTGCATTCCTTTGAATTGGGTCGAGTAATGGCAAAATATATTCGACTGAAATGAGTTCAGTTCGTGTTTTAAATTACCTCAAAGTAATTCCGAAGATAATAAAAAAGAAAGAAATGGTCGTTTTATTATAACTAGTTAACTTGTAATAGGTTCACAGACTTTTCATTGATTATACATGTTTAGTTTGTCGCAACTTTTATTATATTGAATTGAAAAAGAATACAATCCGTTACATGTTTAGCTGTATGTTTTGTTTCAGACAGCATTTGATAGAAGCATACTATTGTGTTTTGCCTACATATTGAGAAGGTGATGTAGCTCTGTTTGAAAAAAAAGACACTATTTGATCGTAGTAGATGCATCTCTGGAACTTGTAAATACGACTTTACAATATTTTTGTCATGTATACTGTTTATATTTTAATTTAAATGTAAAAGCAATACCAGTACAACTAATTCATCAACATTCTAATGAGCTATTTCATTTCTTACTAACTCATTTTTAGAGAATGGCTTGAAGCATTGTGTAGTTTTTTTCTATTCTGGTTAAATGACCATGTTATATCGCATTAAAACCTAACATGTTCGTTTGCACGCGTTTTTACTTTGTTGTCAGTCAATATTGTAATTGCAGAATAATCTTTCCATATTTGTCTATTTAATCTCTTTAATTAAAGAAACGATTACAAAGATATGATTTTTTTAATAAGATATATACAAACCTGTAAAATAGCTAATATTTTTTAAATCAACGAAGCCTTTTGTACGCTTGGGCATTTAAATTTTTTTTAAAGCAAATATGGTAGATAACTGGATTAGTAGTAGGAAGCTTAAAACAATTAATGTGTTAGTCACATTTTGTGAAAACTGCGGTATATTTTACAGTTTTGCTTTAATTTCCATTGACGATACCAGGTTATGCTTATCTTATAGGATTAACTCCTCACGAGAATGTGAATGCGTTACTTTAAGTTATATACTTTCGTCCAAACAATCGAAATGCGTCATGTTTATATTAACACGGTTTTATATAATTCACGAGTATGCAGTCCATAGGGAGTATTTCTCATCTATATATGAGTTTTTTTCCTGTTAACGTTAAACAAAAAGAGAAAGCTGTGAGTTTGATGGTTTGCTCACAAAGTCACACATGTGACAAAAAAGCGAAATTCCTGAATACATTTATTTTTGTTTCAATTAATCTTTCATGTTGTTAATAACATTTTCCCCACTGGTCCGTATATGTTTAAATGGGCTAATGATTCAATTAAAAACAGTACCTAGATAATTAAAATCATCAACTGCGTCGATTGGTTGGCTATTCTAGGTCCTTTTGTTCATGTGCTAATAGTGCCTGCGTTTTCGAAAAACGACTATTTTTGTTTTTGTAGAATTTACAGTTAAACACCATGAACCACAATATGAAAACAGAAGATCTTAGTGCCTCTGAGTTTCTTCAGGAGTTTTACCTATAATAGCCATATCATCAGTAAATATAGAAGGCATGAAGTTCTAGTTTGCCTTCATGAAAACTATTGCTAAAACGTTTAGTTAATGGCTGCGGTCAAAGAATGCTAACTTTTGGAATGAATCGCAAAATCGCCGAGTGTTTCTGATATATTATATATGGAGTGTACATTGAATCGGATACAAGCATCACGTTTCCTTTTCAACCAATGGTATAAGCAGATTGTTTTCATCCTGATTAACAAGATAAGGGTTACGACTGATTTGTGTCAACACTTCACTTTCTGTATCAATAAGGAAATTGAAGGGTTTATGGCAATGGAGGCCGTATAGAGTCAATCAAATAAAGGCATGATTTTTGTTTACGGTCAGTCCCAAGCGGTTTTATAAGATCTGCGTACAAATGTATAACCGAGGCGTCTTTGGGAATCTCCGATTAATAAAAACAATATTTAACAGAGAGCTTTTGCATATTAACCAAAACCTATTATGTAAAAGAAATAAGATTTCATTTGTTTAAATTAGGTTTGGTATACTGTATGATTATGGGTTTGTAGTATAAAGCACTGTTAACAAATTATGTTTAAAGGTGTGTATTTAAACAACGTTCATTCAACTTTTTAATTTGAAAAAAATACAGCTCATTTAAAAGGTACTGAGCAGAACATTCAATTTAGAAAGATAATTTAGAAGTGGAATTGAAAAAACAATTATTTTCATTTACTGAAACGTATCGTGACAAGGTTACATTCCTTTAATATTCTTAATCCGTTCATCAAGGGGTAAACTAATACACGGCAATTGTTATTAAGTGTTTGATTTCGTACTTGATTAGAAATATTTGCCAATTTGATAAGCATATTAAAAAATAAATTTATATCATTTTATTTTCTATCGAACTCCTCAAAGTTTGCTTTAATAACAAGCAGCAACCTGTTAAATTAACACGTTCAATTATTGCACTTAATGTCACAAATTATTGACAAAATTTCCAGCCTGTTGTCTCTTTTCGTCGAAATATTGTCAAACGGTTTCGTTAAGTCCTCCTTTAGTGCATATTTGTATTCATTGAGAAAAAATAATTCTTAAGGTTTCTTCATTGCGAGATGCCAATTTTTCTGTTCTGAACTCAGGTCTTTAAATACGCATTTGCATTTTGGAAATGCAGAATATTCATAACTAATTCCATGAAACAGATTTGAATATAAAGACGACTGTTTATTCCAAATGTTTTTAGTATTACAAACACAACATGAAATACGTTTTTAAGTCATTTGGAAATTTGGTTAAACTAATGTATATATAGTGCCCATATGTGTGTAACTGAACGTTTATTATACGATAACTTATAACAGGCTCTGAGGAAGGATGGAGATTAGTAAAGATCCTATTCTTCTTATCAATTTTAATTTTAAGGCGTTAACCGAAGACTTTTGATTTAATTTAAGCGTTTTACTTGTTGCTACATAACAATATATTACAGTACCGCTTTGCAACATTTGCTACATTATTAGTCTCCTGTGGATTTCACGGTTTTGCAAAAATCTATCGGACGTATACAATGTAGATACAATTATCTCCGGATTATGTTGCAGAAGTTTCAATACCTCAAATTTGTTTTCAACATTAAACACAAACATACTTAAGGCAACAATATTGCTCCTGACATTCAAATCGTACAATCAATGTGTATTTTGTTCGCAGAAAAGAGAGCACTAGGTCTGTGTTTTGCTGATAATACGTTTAAATGTTACATGAGTACGTTGCATATGCACATACGGAATGATAAAGCTGAAAATTAAAATAAGTAAAGACGAAATTATTGTCATTTTATAACGAGACATACGGCAGATTAAATTATTGCTAATATTATGATATAAGTGTTCACATGTACAAACAAACGCAATATAGTTAAATTAATTCAGACAGTATACACAGTAGGTATTCATAAATTTATGTCAGTATGTGGTAATAACATTCTCGGTCGAGACGGCATCATACACTTGTTCTAAGGAGTACGGTTAGGACAAATAAATGCATGACACATAATTTATGTGTTTATTCAACCTTATTGTTATGAGCATGGACAACCAATGAAGATGTACACACAAATATATAAAAAGCGTATAACACAAACGCAATGTTTGAAGTTTACACGATTTAATGTATTTACATGACACAGCTTTTAACATGCTATTCGTCAGTAAAATCACATGATTAAATACACATCGAGTTTATTGATAATTACGGAGGTTATTGAGTAGTTCGTAATAAATAATTTTCGACATTTGTTAAATATTAAAAATTTAAATAAAGTAATACAGTGGACCAAAATAACACTAAAGACCACACATACATAATGACGAGTATTTCATTTCTACTCATGTTTCAACGTTTCAAAAATTAAGCCCGCTTATGTACATAAAGCTAGACATCTGCTGACAGTTAAAATAAAAGCCAAAATAATTTCCTTCATAGTAGCACCCTTTTCTGTACAACCTTTACTATAAATTTGATCAGAAAAAGAGAGATGCAAAAAGAGAAATACATACACAAAAGTTCAATAACTATAGACGAAATAAAGTAACACATTTAATAACCCGGTAAACAGAAATAATAGAATCCTTAATAATTCGTATTTAATGGATGCTTGCAGACCAGTGCAGCATAATAAATGCATAGTATACATGATTACAAATAAGCATAAGCATGTAAGCAAATGTATTTGTTCATAAACCGGTGTATTATAAGAAAAGTGTCTTTAAGGTTAGTCACTCATAAGAAGAATGGTGAACGTCTGAAGCATTTGATGTTGATTATTACAAATGCATGCAATTAATACGTTTCTACTTTCAGTAGAAATGTTTTTGCTTAAATGCAGATACTAAAATAACAACATGTCTTGACCATAATGAATGGCTTATTTTCTGTTTCATCGAATGAATTTCTGCTTATATAATTAGGTGTCATTATAAAAATATAATCCGTTTTATTCGTGACGATTTGCTTAGTACCAATTGAAGGGAACAGTACTTCTTTTCTTGATGAAATGAAGAGAAAATTATACAGCAACACTCACTAATAATCCCGATTCTGAATTCATTTATGCATTTTCAGAATAAGTGTTTGTTACGGGAGTCATGACCGTTGTTAAGGACTGAGATTGGTTTGCATTTGACGAGAATATCAATGAGATACCTTTGCCGGAAAACATTTTGCTTCAATGATTAACAACACCTTCAAAGCGCGCTGCTTTTCATCTTTTCGCCAATTAAAGCTGAAAGACAAATGGCATCAGGTTCACAATGATTTTTGCAAAAGTTTTATTCTGAATATGTATTGAGGTTATTGCGTTCAATTGCCATTGTAAGATTTAATTTTAGAACAGAGTGTACGCGGTTATCATTATATGCATGGTATGTCAGAGGTAATAAGACAAATCTATCTCTACGAATGTGTTGTTTCTGGACAAAAATGTGTTTGATGGGAGACTCATACATTCTTCACACTAATTAGTGTCGTCTTTGAAAAAAGTGATATGTAGAGGTTATTGTCCTCGCGCTAGCAATGGTACCGTCTTTTAACTGATTGAAGACAATAGCAATAGCTCAATGTATTGTTATGTCGTCATCATGCAACTACAGTGTATTAAAACTGATTGTACTTGTCATCAAAAGAGACAAAAAGCTTTGAAAAAATATTTTTATCGTAATTGACTTACACATCTCATTTTATTTTGAAATGTTTTTTCCTTGTCAAGCAAAGATCTAATTTAGATTTTTGATATCACAGGTTTTTCCCATTTTTAACAAATTCAAATAACTTTAGCCAATTAAATTTTTGTTTTATTTATCGATTCTGTTTGTTCTATTTAATGTTTAAACAATGAAGTATCCTTCTTTTAACTGATGTTGTTGATATTGATGAAGAACTCTTAAAAACCTTTGGAACAATTCTTCTGCTAAGATAAAATAAAAACTTTCTTTGTGAGTTATTCGTTATCGTTACAGAAGCGACAGCTGTAAAAAAATACTTGCTTATATCCTTCTCAAGGTAAAAAACAATCATTTAATATATTTTGTATAGCTACACACAAATACATTGTGCGTGTGTCCTTTTCAATTTAGTGTTTAAACAGTTTGCAATTCACAAATCTTTCGGGTATATCGTGATTGAAAACTTGATTATTAAAACATAATTGACACAGTGTTTTATTTTAAAATAGTGTCACAAGACTTGCGCCGGCCAACACTTATATTAGTACCCATAATATAATATAATATTAACATTTTATATCACGACAATTTTTAATTTGAATAACCATTATTTGATGATGTCATACATATATTAAATATACGAGAAGAGGTTGCTTTTGTAGCATCGTCTGTAGTGGATAATACAAATTCTGTTCTGTACACAATCATTTGAAAATTCTTAAGGAAATCATTATGTAACAACAGTAAAGTTTTTTTATGAGGCTTGCAATTAAGGTTTAGTTCAGTGTTGGGCATACCCGTTCTTATCAAACAATAATCATATACCGTGAAGCATGATGTACGAGTGTATTGGTTTTATATGAACCATTATTAATATATGAATTAAATAAACACTGAGAACATAATGGATAGAAGAGTAAGCCGTTTCTATCATAAAACTTCAGCCGCGCATACGTGTCCTAGTTACACGTGGTATCCCCCTTTACGTCCCCGTGATCTCAACATTAATAACTAGCATCTCAAAATAAATGTAACAAGTTTATGAAATTAAATACAGTCATTAAAACACTGAACAATTACATACATTTGTTCTCACATGGCATGCTTATTGTTATTATGATACTGAAAAGGATTGAAATATTGTTGGAGCATAGCGCAAGACATTGGTACCATATGTTGAATGTAGGTCTACAATGTGTATTTCAAAGTCAACAACTAGTTCATATTACTTTATTTTATTCAACTTTGGCAAAAACGCAATGGATATATCTACACATTAATTGACGGTCGGAATTTCGATCATATTTAGTTGACGTTAAAATGATACTTAAACAGATTTTGTCGATTAATGATGAAAATTCAACAATCAGTGAAGATCAAAGTGCGTTCGATCCTCCGAATATACCGTAGTTCTCAAAAAGCCTCAGTAAAATGCGTCAGAGCGATTAGGTAGACGTAGTAAACACATTACCACAATTCAAGATACATGTACTTACATACTTTGAGGTGATTGAACAATTAGTTTAGTCATAGGATGCTAAATATTCTGTAAACAATGCAGTCTCACATATTTCTTACTTCTATTAGCAGTATTATCGCTATACCATGTTGGTTTTTGATATTTCCACAGCCATTTTGGTATTTTTTCCCTCCCCAGAATATTATGTTTCTTACTCTTTCATCAAAACGTTGTTGTCTTTTATATTGAGTTATAATTTTAAGACAGTTTACTGTGTTTATTTATATCGCTTTTGTTGCTGATTTGTGTTTAGATGAATTTTAAGCTAAAATACATGTGCATGCTAATCCTGCTTCAATTGCAATGCATAATGTTACTTTTCCGGCTAGATTGAACTTTACCGGTACTCAGTTGTTTACCACTATCGACAAAACGGTATCGGCGGTAGCCCCTGATACTAAGAAAATATATAGGATAGAACTGATTATTAGCTGTTGCGTTAGGTGTTAGGTTTTAGGTGTTGCGCGCTTAGCAACAATAATATTATACGCTTTTCCATTCTTTTTTACGTATCGGTAAAGTTCAATGGTCCCACTTTTACTTTCAGATCTTTTGGTTGTGTTTGTGCAAAAAAATGTATACAGTAAAAACTTAGAACAGTGGTCAGTCAAGGGAAATTTTCAAAGTGACCGTTGTCGACGAATGACCGCTATTCTAGGATCACCACTTTTTAGATGGTTGGTCAGTTGGTAGTATTGCCACGTCGTTACCCCACCCAGTCATTCGCACATAGTGTAAAATAAAGGCTCATTGCCGATAACTAGGCGTAAGCATAATAACATAAATAATTTATATTAAATAATACAGAATAATGTCTTATAAATTGATTAAATTTCAATTTTAAAACTGAATCTATGACTTTATCAACGATAGAATTGTTGTTTACTAATGCACCTCATTCATTTAGTAACTCCGAGAGTTCGTATTACATTCATAGGGACTTATTTTTAAGTAAAGATTGCCACGTGTCATTGACATCACGTCCAATCAAATATAAAAATGGACTCGCTGTCATAAACCGAAAGTACGGTTATACTGCATCGTTCTAATTCTATGAAAAAGACGCCACAATCTTGTTTAAAATATTTAGTTTTCAATAAAAGTTATTGCAATGCCTTTTATATTTTTTCCTGAACAGGCAATCACTTATATACATTTACCGTCTTCTTATAACACAACTCGCCAGCTTAGTGTTGTTTTTAACACCTTATCCGCGATAAAGATCTTTTTACTTTGTCAAGCGCTTATGCTTAGTCGTTATGAATGGGGCAAAAACTGGCTTATAATACACATTCTTATTTTTACGTGCACCTGTTTCGTTTATGTTCTTAATTTTCGTGACTCGAAACAACTGACGCGTGACCGTTGTTTTCAGTTCAAACATGAATTCCGGAGTGAAATACTTCTCTTTATACATCAATAACATATAATATTGCATTTTGGTTTGTGTCAGCTTATGTCTTGTAAATTGATATCAGGCCACCGCGGGCTTTAACTTATGTATATGTACAAGGAATAAAGTATTACTGTGGATATTTCAAGAGACACTTGGACCAAGATCACAAACAACAGCACCTTATATTAAATTGATTGTTAGTTTTCTTGGTCCAATAAATCCTCACACGGTCACAGAATAATAGCACATAAATACCATCCATATGTATTAGATAGGTAATTACGAAATGTGTTTTGGTCATATCCCTCGAAACATAAGACAAAACATTGATTTTCTGGGCGTTTCGCGAATGATCCTTTATATAATGTATATGGTCAAGATATTGTGTTGAGGTTCATTAAGAAGGCATTACCTAGTATGTGCTCAAATGGTAACATTAGAGACAAATAAACTCCAAAGAAAAGATAATCATGAAAGAAATTCGATCTATAATCCGCTAATCTGTTATTAAGGCAAGTGACCAATAACCATCGTTTTATTGGTCATAGCATACAACACAACACTTTATCTAACATTGGTTAAAATTGGCATCAACGCCATTTAACGGCGGACCAAAAGCATTGGGGGTTTAACGAATAGTCATTTGAAAGACGCGACAAACCTTACACTGTTCCTGATAAATTGGCAGCACAAATCATCTTATGTGGATGAGATTGAGCATTCACAAAAAAATTATTCACCATTTTGGTTGTTATTTATTATTAATGTAGCAGTATAAAGGTAGGCAAATGTTAATAGTTTTGGAAACAACATGAAACATTGACTTGGAATTGTGGGACACAAAACTGTTATATACAACCTTACAAATCTATACAAAACAGAAATGTGATATACATGTGCTATATGTGACATACAATGAGGTCAGTCCGTATAAAAAAGAGATGTGTGAATATTTTAGGAGAAAAAAATGTCCAATTATATATATTGTACTGTCACACGATAACAAAAACACACCATATTAAAGTATCGAAAGATTTATTTGGTTTACTTGGATTCATTTCGGGATATATATTGTGCTTTACCTTTTATCAAGAACCCGTTATATATAAATATAACCATTTTTATCACGGTTTTCCACTTATGTTGTAACCAGAAATCAACAGTGAGTAGAACAGTGCCGTTATATAATCAAATATTAAGGCTCAGCAATCGCAAACAAAACAGCTCATTTAATCTGTATTCCCATCATGAACGTCAATTTGTTCCAGACATCATGCCTAATGAATAATAACCGCGTGATGCTTTCTGCCTTTACGGTTGTAGCAAAATGGTATCTTGAAGCAAACGTGTGTGTTTTAGCTGTTTAGCGGAAACTGTTACATCGACATGAGTGGCTGTTAGCAATGTCCCAAGACGGCGATAATCTTGTTTCAAATTTGGAATATCAAAAGGTTGAAATGATGCTTCATTAATGGAGAAATTCTGGCGAGGAAATGCGTTTTTCTTGCCTGATCATACAGATAATAAACTCTTACCAGATTAAATTAGTTACGTATGTCTATGTCAATCGTTTACAACCTTATATACTGCGTATTCATGGTTTCTTGTGTACCGTACTTGCCTAATATTTGCTTGATGCTTATGATTAAAGCGAGATTATAGGATTTTTTAATAGGTGTTAAATTGTAATATATTGATAAAATATGTGACAATAACACAAAACAGGCAAGAAAAATTATACATTGAAGACGAGTTAAATAAAATGCAGCAAAGACAAATTAGCGCCTCGAGCCGATTTTTCGTACATATTTTCCTTCAATAACCAAAGCATTGGTCGTTTTAGTAAGTGTTCGTGTGTCGTATGAATAGATGTCGTTGCATGAATTTAAAATGAACCGTTAAACTAAATTTAGATTCACATCGTGCATGCATGATTTACATGCTGGCACATTCGACTGTACAGACATTTCGATTTCAGAATTAAATATCTGGCTTATTTCGCATTTTTCGACACAAGTTCTTCTTAATTTTTATTTTAATTTATATTGAAATAAATGTTTAATAAGTTTTTTTACACATTATATATAATTTGATAAATATTTGACAACATCGTATAATCTCGCTTTAAGTAAAGTGTATGATTGATATTGTGCGTTTCCAAGAACAAAGAAATTCTTATGTTATTTATTGAAAACTCTTGCATGACAATTAGACTTGATCTTTAGTGTAAAAACCCATTATGTGTTAGGGGGTATTATCGACATATGTGATTCTTGAATTGTATACATTATGAACTGGATTCGTCAGTCCGTCTGCACGAACATATATGCATCCCTAAAGTTGGGGTAATCAACTTGCCTCATATGGCTTGGTGGATTTTGCTCAAACTTTCCCAATCAAAAGACTTAAAAAAAATCAAAAAGTTAGCACAGTTTTGCCTGATAACAGTTTGGGCAAAAAGGTTTCCTTGAACTTCTTTTCTACTTCAGAATATATAATTCCTTAAATTGTGTGAACCCATACTTGCAAAAACATGATCAACTGCAAATTATTTACAAAAAGTTAATTGTAAGGGATAGATTTCTAGCAGCGAATCATTTTTACAGAACTTATTAAGGCCATCTTCCTCGTTTTTTTACACGGGACACAATAATAATTACACCGCAATTGCGTGTGCAATGATGGCTTTTTCACTTTTACAAGTATATATAAATATTAGTTTATGAGGAAGCAAGTTTTCTCTGACTCACTTTTCCATTCACTTGGTGTAAATCATGGTGGTTTGAGGTTGCTTACTTTTGTGATGAATAAGGAGAATTATCGTACAAATGTGACGTTTTAACTGTTTCTAAAGAAGCAATACTATGAGCGATCTTTTTCTTCTTTATAGTCGAGTATAAGTGTTCTGACTGTATTGTTACATTACACCACTCTTCTGAATAATCATAGGGTGTGTGTATATTAATGATTTGGATTACCATTAAGTATCAATAAAACTAATGTTTTTTTAAGTGTACGATCAAGTTTTAATTTTGTTCTACACTTTTATGTTGAACTTCCCAAACTAGATAATATTGTATCTTGTACAGATTTAACGTATGTCATAATATACTTATAGCTTAAGCACTTAATCGTTTTAATAGATTTTCGATACATGCGACACTAGGACAAAATATTATTCGACTCACGCATCATGTTTTCATTTGTCTTTTCCTATCTCCATCGCTAAGATTCATTAAAAACTTCTGAGCTGCGCATATAGTTAGTTATTTATACCAAAGTAAGTGTGAGGTTCGGCTAGCCGTTAATCCGTCAAATGATTTGTAACATGGGCGTTTTTTGACCATTTTATGTTTCCAAGTAATGTATATGTACAATTATCTGCCCTGGTTTCACTGTTAAATATATTAAGGCCATGACAGAGTGTGTAATAAAATATTATTATTGCGTATTCCAACATAATAATACAAAATCAATGACTCAAAATGTGTGACGTACAATTCCTAAAATTAGTTAAGACTAGTAAACAGTAATTGATAACCTAATTTAAATCTTATTGTTATGTATATATGTATTTCCTTTTTCCGGAAGTATTGATAATACTGTTTTTCGCAAGATAATAAAACATAATTTTAAGACCATTTCTCTAATTTGCATTAAAAATATATAAATAAAAAAATTAATTTACATTATTTATGATTATTATTTTTTTCTTACAAGTATTAAACAGATTCATTTTATCTCGAAATTTAGTTCGTCTACATTAAAATGAATATAGAAATACAAAGCAATTATATTTTAGTAATGTATTGCGTTCGTTCTTAAAGTACTTTCTTGATATTGTAATTCATAAAACGTCTTCTCAAATAATTGACCATCGAAATCGTTGATGTTAGTTTAAATCACTTGTGGCAAACGATTTAATTATCTCGTTTACTCATTCTATTGCATGTCATATATCGTTAAAACAAATATTAGCATGAGATCTCTTTTGTTTCTTGGAACTGTTGTCAAACTGTATCGGTATGTCATTGTTTACTGCCTGTTCTAGTTATATATTCAAAGAAACAAATAAAAATGAAAATACCTTAATTAATGGATGCCAATTATTCGTGTCTGCGCTTTGAGTGATAATTTGCATTTTAGTGATAATTTGCATTTTAAATGCTTACGGTAAATAATTAATTTCTCGAAACAGCATTTATTTTACCCTTGTAATCTAAATGTACGACTAAGAAATATTTTTCATAGTTTCATCTTAAAAGTAACATTTTCTTAGCTACCGTCTCACCGGCTAGTGATTAAAGGATGTGTCAAGCGTAAGCATCTTTAACTAAGCATACCTCTACATAGGCGTGTTTTAGGGCATTGTCGTTGATGGTTGCGTCCAAGGAAATAATTGATGTTGGCCAAATCGTTATATTTTTTTACTTAAAAAAGATCCAACACGTATTGACAATATCTTAATGTGTGTTTTACTCAAAACGTTATCTGGCAACATATATATTAAGATCTATTCTAATGATCTGATAAGTTGTTGCTTTATGTACCTAAAGTGATGTTGTTCATTTCATTTTTACGCGACCATATTTTATGTATTAGTTTTCATTTGATGGAAAATGAATTCTACTTAAAGCAGTCGTATTATTTATCATTTTACTCGTGCAAATATGAAGTTAATCATTTTGTAAGACTGCTACGTTTGATGTAATAGCAAAGGTACTAAACATTCTATCCGTGCTGCATTAAAATAACGCTGTAATTAATGGTAGGAAAATATGACATTTTTTCTAATTAACTTCTGTCTTAGTGTTCTCTGAATGTTAGAACACTACGTTTATGGTATGTTTAACATTATTTACTATTGACTATCAGCTCCTTACATAAAACAAACTGTTCCAATAATGTGTTCACATCTCAGTCATATGATCTACAATCCAAAAACAACGGGCTGCGTCTGTGAATGAACTAAAATACGTCTCGACTAGTAATGTTCTAGAGCAGTTTTTTTTAATCTTTATCTTTGATATTCTTGTATATAAGTGCACACGTTAATTGAAATATTTGTCGTCAGTCAAAATGTATAACAACATTTAATATTTTTATATTCCTACCTCATTAAGTAATTATTACTTAGTGTATGCTACCACAACGACCGCAGTTGTCCACATATATCTGGATACGTTTCTGAACGCAAAATAAACTGTGATATGATGCTACCGTTTTCATATATCCGTCAAATATCAAAGCTCAGCAGTCGTGAGACAACACAACTCATTACAACCGTATTCCGATCATGGTCGCCAATTTGTTACAGACACAAATCCTAATGAATAATATCCATGTGACGAATGTTGTACAAAATGAAGGAGACCAACAAGGATTAGTAGCTCACATGTGTGATAGGAGACCAACACGGATTAGTAGCTCACATGTGTGATAGATTTTCAGCGAAAACGTATAACATGTTTAATTTTTTTAGACATGTCCAAATAAAATGAGTACCTTATGTCAATGTGGAAAAGTTTAACAGCTGAAAAGAATGCTTCATTCACGGATATAAATGATAAAATGGAAATGAAAAAAAGTTGTATGTCTAGATTATCTTTTTTTTTACATCGCTATATAGATTAGCATTAACATTAACCGAGCACTGATATTTTACTTACTTGTGTATGTATCTCCCAGCTGACCATTTATGTTGTAGTCATTAATAAATGTAAAATGGAAGTTGTGTGTTATGTAAGTGGAGAGAAACTTGCTTTTATTTTTACTATGCGCGTTTTCCTAGAAAATATATCACTTGCAAGTGATTTATTGTCAATAGTTTACAATAATGCTATTCGCTCTGATTTTCTTATGCTAAACCAGTGATATGGGCATGGGGTATAACGCAATATTTGTTGACATATACCAAGTGATCTTTTAAATACATGTAGCATAAAACTGTATTGCAATTCAAAGACATTTCGATAAAATATTGAGATTTTTTTGTTTTACATATAAAACAAATTGAGACAGCACTAAATGACATTCACACATTTGCACATTTCTGAACTCGATGCCATTTAGCATAACGGTTGCTTAAACCCAGCTCCAATGCCGTTAGACTATTGTTCATAACGAGTATGTTAATAACGTCATGTGTACCGGGAATTGTTAATGCGTAAATACTTTTTATCGTAAAAAGTTCGAATCAATAACGCACACAAAATGTTCAGCTAACACGATAAGACGTCTGCAGTTTTGTATTAAATTTGTTCACATTTAATCTGTTACAAAGACATTTAAATGCAAATTGTCAATGAGGAACACGTTATTAAATATCAATGGAGACAGTCAAGGTATGTTGAAATTCCGCTCTAAAGACACTAAACTATTTTGTAGTAAATTAATGTTTAAACCGCGACCCATATACTTCATGTATAGTAGTACCGTCTTCTTTACAAGTTTTTTTTTCATTTTACGAAACAAAAAACTCGAAACAAAAATATTGTTATTTGTGTTCATGTCATTTGAAAAGACAAAAAATGTATTAAATTATTTGTATCAAATTTACATATGCTTTAATTGATTGAACATTTTTAAAAACTCATTCGTATTGAAATCCATATTTCTTAAATCGGATCTTAGTTCGTATCCTTATATAAGCCATTAAAATACAAATAGCGAATACAGCATATTACATTGTATTTCCAAGTTGTATTTATTCAAAATTTAGTTCTTTAGAAATGCATTTATACATTATTTTAGACGTAACCTTAAATGTAAATTTTACTACGACCTTTGTTTGTTTGAAAATAGTCCCTCAATCAATTGTTTCTGTTCGATAAACCATGGAAGTTTTGCTAAATCTGCTTTAATCAACCACTCCACGGCATGAGTAAACTCATGGCGCATCAATTTCCAACTAATTGTTATAATAAGAATGCAATACTGTTGCAATAGCTGGAGTTTCACTTCTTTATATTATATTTAATTATTGTATTTGCCATAGCAACCTTACTGTCTTTAAAGCAGGCCTATTGAAAATTCTGCAAGCGTGTCACAAACACTGATACCCCAACAACTTCGCAGTCACAGATAAAACACTTTATATTCTACACTGGAAAACAATCACAGGGCCAGGATGCAGCAAAAACTCATCGCAGCCAAAATTATGTTTTCGAACATCAACACACTAAGGTTATTCAGCTGTTCAAGTTATTGCACAGTCAGCCAAGCAGTTAAAGGAGATTAACACAATATTTCGAACTATTTATGCCGTAATGGTCATTTAGGCCCAGGGCCAAATTGAGGCATACATTATTCGCTCCCAAAAATCTATTCTTCAAGATCACTTTAAGGTAAAAGGTAAGGTATGGCAAACAACTGAAAAAGAGTGAAAACAAAATACTATGGGACCATTGATATTATATTGGAAAACAGATGAATTGCCATAACTTTACCAATACCCATCAAAGTCCCAGTTCGTTATATGATCATCTACATAAAGGTCATGGAACAGTGTTTATTGTATCCCAAAAAACATAGCAAATGATTACTACGTCTAAGGAAAAAGCAGAAAACGCTTAAAATATAAATAAGATAATAAAAAAAAAAGTAAGTAAAAAGTGAACCAAACCCGATGTCGGAAGTTATACTTTATTCTCGGATAATTGGAAAGATCGACTTTCTTTTTGTAATTCGGGTAGGCGTTGCAGTTCTGATTATAACAGGTAGCTAATGTGTTTATTGTATTTTGTATGCAAAATTGAGCTAAATCTGTAGTGTTTTACAATATTTTAAATAATGAATTGTGTATTAAAAGTACATCACACAAATAATGGAAATAGCGCCGCCGACATCAGTGTAATTATTCAACCTTTATCAGTTGATTTCGTGATAACATACTTTAAGAACTTGATGACCATACATATTTTAAATGTATCAACAACATAATCCTTTGTTACGTGTGCAACGGCGTCGTGATTAATTAGCATTATATGACATAACAATGAAATACCTGTATCGGAAAGTTTGGTTCAATCACCTACAACACCTTCAAAGCGCCTTGACATTCTTGATTGTGTTACTTAAAGCCGAGAGACTAATGGCGCTATGATCAAAATGACGATTGCACATCTACGCCCTCTGTCATGTCTGTTTTTTTATGGAATTGGAAATGCTTTATTGTTTTTCCTTTCAAAGCAGTGAGTGCAAAAAACGATTACATGTAAAAATAGAACCAACATGAGTTATTACACTCTTAATAACGAGTTCCATGTTTAAAAAGTTGCGGATAAAAAAAATCAGGTCTGGTTCTAAACTTATTTTTACATTTGTTACAACAATTTCGCCACAATTATAATATACATAAAAACATGTTACAGATGATGAATGAACATGTTTCTGTTTTATGATAATACATGTTTTCATATGTACACAGATATTAAATCGTTCAGCAATAACATATCGCGTATTTTACAGACATCAGAAATGGTATTTTTGTTTTAGTATGTTGTTCACATCCTACTTGAACATAAACAAAAGTTCAAACCATTCTTGTTCCGACACTTACGTGTAAGATGTTTGTTATGACAGGGCTTGGTCATCCGTAATTTTTTAATACTCTTTGTTTGCTTACCTGCAGATCGATTCGGATTTTATTTTTTTTATAAAATAACAAAAAGCAGTTCGAAGGTTTAAGAGGTTGGTTTCCTTGTGTGGTGTTTGTCTGGTTTACGTAGCTGGTTTACATTGTTTAAGGTAATGAATTTCGCTTTTTTAAATTTTATTATCAGTCTGACCTTTTGCGTTAATCATTTCGTGTCTTTTCTTTCATATATAAGTTAACAGTGCTGTAGAGTTAAGGCTATTATTTGAACACGTAAAATGTATACGAACTGAAGATGACCAGAATAATGACCAGAATGATGACGCTGACAGTTATTTAAGTTATTTGAATGAACTACATACTGCGAAGACATACTCTCGAATCAGACACAATAAAATAGAAAAATACTAAATAGCAGTGTCAAAAGGCTGTACACAGGCGTATGTGAAGGCAACAATCAAACAGAAGAACACGAAGAGCGTTGACCAGAGTTGGCACACATGTCTTTGTTTAACATATTCATTGCATTCAAGTCGACATAATCATACTATAAAATCGGGTAGCAAAATCATACGTAGTAGAACGATGAAGACATATAAAGGCACTATCATTATAGTAGTGCTACATTGCTATCATGCCATAAACAACCATTTCACTCACAGCAGGTAGAAATGTGTCCATGTTTTGAACAGTTTAGGTAACATAGTTTGAACTGTTTTGTAAGCTAAAAAACGGCAATAGCATTAAAAAACCAATCCAGCATAAAATAAAGTGACTATTCATAATCAATTCACTGATATTAAAGCACTTAAAACGTGTCTTATTTTAGCCCAATGCAACTGTTTGGTGAAAACATACCGCTTTTCTTACACACGACAATCAAGTATCAGCGAGCGCACGACAAACGCATCCATTACACCTGTATTCCTTTCATGATCGACAATTGGAAACCATCGTAAAGCCTAATGAGTAATAGCTTTATGAAGATTTTACTCTTAATTGCGTACGTCTAGTAGCTTATGTATGGGTTTAAGATGTTAAGAGGAAACCTTATAACGGACCTAGGTAGCAATTATTATGTTGTCCCAACACTGTGATTATCTGTTTCAAAGGTGGCCCATTCAAAACGGTGGGCATGTACTTCATCAATAAAAACAATGTGATGAGGAATTTCTTGATAACATCAGATCAGCGTACTGTCAACAGTATGTTGTGTTCAACTTTTAACAAATAGTATATAATTTACTTATTTATTGTTGCGTTTATATCATACCTGCAAGATTTTGTTCGTGTTTAGATGAAGACTAAACTGTTTAAGGCCACTGTGCTTTCCTTAAAAAATAAGAAACTTTTATTTGATTTATTGTAAACATATAACACTATCAGACAAATAAAAAGTCGTTTAGGCATCCGATTTAACTAAGAAAGTTAAGCTTTAATTTGTGCAAGGGTATACACTACTCAATATTGACAAATATGACCTCTTTTATAATTTTAATTCGTTTCAATTTCTAAAACATATCGCGAAAGCTATACTTTAATAATAAATACTTTCCACATAAAACGCAAATTGCAAAGTATATCATAAATGTGTCAATAAACGTTACCTTAAATGATAAACATGATAAAGTATTTTAATGATTGAACGCGGTCGTTAAAGATAACGTTAGTAATAATTCAGGAAATCACCGAACACAAAATGTGATGTTTTTCTTAGTTCGAACGCTGGCATAATGTCGACGTTACAGCAAATAATATTACGGGAATGTTGTCTTCCTGATAACCTAATAACGATAATTATTGAAAAGTGTCAACACTATTATCTCCTTATCAATGCGGAAATGGATAGTTTGATTGCAGTGGATAATATTAAGCTTCAATTAACGAAAGGCGCGAGTTCGTGAGTTGACTTTCCAGAATGTTTTGATAGGATCAACCTGAAAGTGTTCATTAAAACGAAGTCTTCTTACCTCGTACATGAACATTTTTCACCCGAAAATATGTAAAAAAAAATATTTAACGCAACTGCGTGCACTCGATCTATGGTTAAGCATACCATAAATTTTTGCCTATTGCAAGCACTCTTAGAGGTAAACATTAATTTATATAAATATCAGTATGTGCATTATTACTAATAGTGATACTTTCCTACCAGTAATTATTCAGTTGGCATATTCATTCATACCATTGTTTCTTATTTGACAGTCGAAATAATTGATGACAGTTGGCATTCTAACAACGAAGGTACCTTCAGCATGTCACACATTATTGAGACTACATCATGGTTTACAGGCAGTTTCTAATTTTATTCTCCAGAACAATGACAATAAAATGTGCATTCCTTGTTATGCCAATTATTGTATTGTGTTCCGATGCTTTAAATACGTTTTTGCATTTCAAATACAAAAGATAATACCCATGTGGTTTAAGGTTGAAGCGTCATTGATATTTTCAAATCTATATTATGCAGAACAAAAAAATTCATAAAACAAACATTATGTTTGAAAAAATTTATAAAACACATTAAAAAATAATATTTTTTATTGAACTAGCAGTTTCCCATTGTTTATATTTATTAAAATAGGTAGGGGGAGTAACTGGTATAATAATTTCGCATTTATTTTAAATTTCAAGTCAAAAATTTTAATAGTATAAACATTGATTAATACTCTGAAATTGTGGACATTTGTCAAAAGATATTGCTTTGTAATTTTATCTGCAGATCAAACTGAAAAGTGGCCGATTTTTTAGGTACATTTAACATACGAAAATGGATAGTTTACATGTCATCATTTTCTGTTCATTAAGTAACATTCACCGATCTAATTCTATTTAAATTTTCATGCTAGGTGAGTTTTGAACCCAGGATTATATATGTGAAGTTTAGTTTCAACCAGTTGCCTAACACTAAAGATTTTTCTTAAATAGTCCCAAAAGTGGCCGGAATTATGTACATGACCAGTAAGTCAAAAACGTTTTTGGCTAAATATTAGTAATTGGTATTGATATTTAATTATTTTAATATTTACTACCATATAATTGTTATGTAAACTTTCACGAAGATCATTCAAAAGAAACTCTTTAAATGATTGTAGGAATTGAGCCCAACAATAATATAATTTGACGGTAATTAAAAAAAAATATGGTGTGTTTTTTCAGATACCTGTTTACTATTTTTTATTGTAATGTCATATGTTATTGAAAAGCAAAATTTAACAATTCAGTTCAATGTTTCTTTGTTTATTTGTTTATAAAACTTATCATGCATGAATGTTCTAAACATGGTAATTCCGTGTGCCTTCGCCTCAATCGAAATAAAGTAAATTGTTACACGGACATGATATCGAAAACAATATTATGCTTGTATTGTGTGCGGCTTATATCGAAGATATCAAAGAAAACGATCTAATTAATCTTCATTATGATAAAAAGTCCAAATTTGTTGATCCTATGAATGAATACAAGCCGAAAACAGTGTTACCTATAAACGAGGCTGGCGAGCAAAGTTTAGAATTTTATAAGTCATTGGAACACAACTGCTGAAACTGGCCATGGGCTATAAAGACAGACACAACCGTTTAATATATTTCATCTTACCAAGTTTCATTTAACTGTGACAATTTTAAATTTACCGTCATAAGAAAGAACAAACGGAAAAACATCGTATGCAACAATAGGTAAAGTTATACATATCCATATCAATGCATTTTGTGTTTAACAGAAATGAAAGCATCCGTCTGAGTCTAATATTAAATGGTTCTGTTAAAATTAATTACTTAGACGGGAAAACGAAATGTAGTGTCGGTTAACATGATCACAAGACCCACGACAACCTTCTCGGATCTGTGGATGTTGTTGCGAGGGATAGATAGAGAAGCATTTGTATACTCTGTTCCTTAAATGTGTCATTTTAGCCGTCGTATCAGTTGTAATTAAATATTTAACGACTTTTTGTTTAAACATGGAAATAAGCACAAGTTTATGCGATGAAAGCGTTGTTAAACAGAGGTTGTTTAGCGTTCATAGATCTTCATAACAAGCATTGTTTTTCTGAGTAACCTTTTTTTACTTTTTTATGTTTTGCTATTTGATACTGTAGTTTTAATTAAGAGAACTTTCTGAAACAACGAACTAGTAAACAAACATCGCGTTAATGTCGATTTAGAGGAAACTTTAGTATACAATACGGGTTTCCGTTACTGTATTTTGTAAAGAAAGGAATGATGTTCTTAAAAAAACATAAATAGCAATAAACCTATTTAACACACATAAAATGGCGACGAATGGTTTTATTGGAACCCTATCGTGCGTATCATTCGTATGTGAGGCGATGTATTTATTATTTAATATATGTCTAGTTTACGATGTTTTCCTTTGCCCTTCATTTATTATTCGTCAGAACAGCATGCAGTCTAAATCCAGCTTACCACGCTGACGCGTGTAGGGGATGCACGTATAAGACCGTATTGCTGTCACTTCACATGGTGCTGGCGTCTCGATAGCGATAATAACAGAAGGTATTTCACGTGCAAACACTGATAACCCTGAGTACAGATATGTGTTTATGATTATATTGACATGGCATTTACTACTGAATTAATTACGTAATTTCAGGGAGTGCCTGAACTTTCAAAACCCATTTTACGAAGACTGACACACGGTCGAAAAGATCCAAGCAATTCATGGATTACTTTATATATGCAATTAAGCAGCCTGTTTCCACTTAAATCGCAACAAATGCAGGCCTATACAAAACTTAAATAAATACATTAATGTTATATAATGAAAGTCTTTGATCAATTCCAAATTGAATGTATACCATTCTCAATTAGTTCGTTAACAAAGCATAATTGCTTTGTCTATTTAGTGATGGAAGGAAATCATTTTGCAATTAATTGACCGTCGAAATCAATGATGCTTCTTTAAACTCTAAAATAATTATTGTATTATCTGGCGTTGTGATTATCCTTAACGTAACAGATACTTGACAGGTATTTCCGATTGTTATCAGGTGTAATGTGATGGAATTCTGTCACGAGGGTTGCTGTTGGCTTTACATTGTGTCGGTTATTATTTGTCGAAGTGATCGCATTACATTCAAATTAAAAAAACTGAACGTTTAGTACGTTTAAAAACATTTGTGGAATATGGTTATCGAATATATATTAACTATGTTGTGAGCAAATGCGACCAATTTTTAAACGTAGGATATGACACGAGTTGACACTGTATACTATATTTATGAAACGTGTTAAACAATTATGTACGTCATTGAGACTTCCACCGTTTGCCTTTGGCATTTTATTGCTATTTGTGCATGCGTTTCCTTGTGGAATTTAAAATGCAAAAGCTGCGTCTATCAATAAAAATATATTATCTTTGAATTGCTTAGATAAAAATGGTCGTTGGTCAGTCTTCATGCAATTTGTGTTTCAAACAAAGTTTATGCAAACGCGATAACTTGCAAACCTTTTTTTTCCAATAGTAATGACAATCACATACACTTATATGTAAGCAGTGTGAACAGTGTTTGCACAATACAATGCTCCTGCTATCAGGACGCGACCATCACGGACAAATTGGCAGATATACGGTCTTATAATTGCATTTCCCATATTTGTGACGTCTGGTATCGTCGGTCTATTCAGAACACTTCCTTTGTGAACGATTAATAAATTAAATGCAACCGGTGTTACACTTTACAACATTCTTAAACTATTTGTAAATTATTTTTGCGAGCTTACTTACAATTTTCGTGGATGAATTGAAAAGCGATGGTTTGAGATAACAACGGGTCCTGGAACTTGTTTATCACATGCTTTTCAATTAGCAAAAAAAACATGAACGTTAACGTCATGATAAAACCGGAAGTTAAGATTACGTAGCGTCACTTAAAATTGTAACGTTATTTGAGCAAACTAGAGTAATGCGTTATATCTGTCAAATGAAAAGATGCCGATGAAAACGCTTTGAAAGCCTCCTGCACGATTTTTAAATAAAAAAGTATATTGTTTCCAATTCATACACAACAAGGTTAAGCTGATGATACACTACTTATATGACTCTTTATGGCATGCCTAAGACTAAATGTTAGTTTCTATATGTGAATCAGAATCAAACTATTAGTATTTCTCTTGATTAATATGACATTTGTAGACATATTTTGGACGATTAAGCACTGATAATCAACATGTGTTTGTGTTTGATAAACAAATTATGCAATTATAATATAAAAAAAACAAACATATATACGTTGTTTACAATTTATATATATGCACATTTACTTAACCACAATGTAACAGAAAGCTGATTTGTGTATTCTGTGTTGCGATAATTAATCTCTGCTCACAACTTACTGTGAATATATAATTGGCATACACATATATCGGAAATGTTGGTTTCGCTTATGTATGTTAATAAGTTTGTTGAGAAATTCACGGCCTATATATTATTATAAATACTGTGTAAATAATGTCAAATTTGATTAACCCTACTTTGATTATATTGTTCAGTATTACAACATTTGATGAAACGTTTTTAAAGCAATATGATTATCTAGCCCGATCATTATTTATCTTTTCATATGAACGTAATACAAAGTTGGAATACAAGTCATTGACTAAATAAACGATATTTGTTTCATTTGGGGGTAATACCGTGAAATTTTGTTCTTAGATAAGCGATGCATGGGTATACTTTCTCGAGCTTTGCTTAAATAACATTCCTTGCATAACCCCGACAGATACACATATCCATGTTATTTTATTATTTTGTTATTGTTATGATTACCGGTTTCGTAATATTAACTTTTTAGACGCTGTATGCAGGTGCTTTTTGAAACATGTACCCTTACGTGATTGGGTTGAAAACTTAATATTTCAGCGCTACCTTGGATTTTAATTAATATTTGACACGCTTTAAGAATGTTATATGTTGTGGCTGCGAATGTATTCATATACCTTTACACTTACATGGTAAAGGTCATGCGAAATGAAAACGCAGATGTGTTTTCGTAGACAAGGTGGTCAAATAGTTGTTTACGTCTGCTATTCTAAACTGTCGAAAGCTGTAAGGTGAAGGTTTTGTTATTGTTATTGCTCATAAGCTGTAAGGTGAAGGTTTTGTTATTGTTATTGCTCATAAGCTGTAAGGTGAAGGTTTTGTTATTGCTCATAAGCAAAACGTGTTGTATAATCTTTCTATTTTAAAACGTCAACGTTATTAAGTCGAAAAGGGAGCCTGGAAAACTATAAGGCGAATAATTGAACCTTTAGCACATAACCGGATTAAAAATACTATTACATTATTATATATAATAATTATATGTTAAAATTGAAATGAAATTTCTACCAAGATGACAAGCCCAATAGCTAGTGACATTAATAAATACCCATCGTAGATTGGTAGTAAGCTTGGTTCAAGACAACAGAAGAAACCACGAAGTAATGGTATTGCATATAATATTTTAAATATGCTCACATTCGGTGTTAATATTTATGACTTATAACTGTATTTGTAACATTTACAGTCATTTATCGTTCCTTTTTGGTGACTAACACAGATGAATAGTTATATGGCATGCATTAACACTTTATTTGAAATAAATTTGAAATTTACTAATTTGTCAATAACATTGTTAGTAAGAAAGATATACGATACATATCCTGAATTGTCTCATATTCCATTAATTAGCATGACGTCAAGTTACATAAGATACATGTTCATTGTAAATAAGAACAAAATTGGGATCTTATAAATCCAAATGGATTGCTAACGAGTAGGTTTACAGCCTTGTATATGTTCTTTTTCTGCCCGAAGTTTATAGAATATCTTGTTAGAAATATCTGGTTTAAAGTAACATAAATACTCAAAATCAACCAATATTTCGTTAATAAAGTAAACCCATAACAAAGCAGCGTTCCTTATACCAATAGTCAACATTTCAACGCTAGATGTGGTATAGAAACACAGATGTAACGAGATACAAAATGCTCGTTTTTATTGTTTTGTGGTATTTTTATTTCCTGCAACGATATTCATTCAACTTGGTACATGATTATCATGTGTTGAATATATTGTCCTCGGAAAAAGTAAAAAGAGCACTTGTATCGTGTTAAATATATGTTACCAGATTCATTTCATTATTAAATATTTGTATTCATATCGTTATTATTAGACAATAAAGTTCCCATATTAAATTCGTAAACTGTCTAAATAGTTACATCATGTAACAGCTATTTTTTTGGAGCTGATTATATAGTTAACGGTCGTTATCATGCGTTTATTTATACTCATGATTTGCTTAAAGAGGCCGTTTTACGCATTGGTCAATTGACAAAATGTGTTGACAAAATGTTTCAGATTCGCAAATTTTCGTTTTATTTATGATCTTTTGTGAAGAAACAGTAATACTGAACATTAACCATGGTCTATAATATCCATGATATGCATCTTTTGACGATTAAAAAAACCTGAAGATTG
Organism: Dreissena polymorpha; assembly: GCF_020536995.1. Classification (NCBI taxonomy): domain Eukaryota; kingdom Metazoa; phylum Mollusca; class Bivalvia; order Myida; family Dreissenidae; genus Dreissena; species Dreissena polymorpha. The sequence continues at coordinate 107,470,307 of NC_068359.1, forward strand.
TAAAGCGTTGCAACGCGAAACGCTTGAATAATTTAGAGAGTTCTGCTGTTGTCGGTATATTTTGCGACACTACGAGGATTGCTTATATAATGTATAATATACATCACTCATAGTATTAGCACTGATGGCCGAGTGGTAAAAGCATTAGTCTTTTACTCCAGGGGTTAGTGGTTCGAGCCCAGATGAAAGTTACTTTTTTCCTTCTTTGATTTTATTCTTATTTTTTACTTGAGCTTTTTAGATCTGATGTTTATATTTATCAATATAAAGCATTTCATGACAAATTTCAATACATGCCATAATCTGTGAAAAGGTCCCTTTAACACGTAGGCCTGTTTTTACTACAGCCTATGCGTTCATTTGTCAGCCATTACAGGCGCAACAATTTTTTTATGACTGTTTTATAGCTGATATTAAGTTTGTCAAGAGTATTGTACACATGGGCATATGTTGACGAACAAACACCCGACGCTTGAAATCAATGCCAATACCCCGCCTAATAGTTAAAAGTGATTGTCTACATGGCAAAAGTGTTAGCAGGTTGTTGCTAATTATCAGTCATACCTCATTTTGATATTTATTATATGCATTATACCTCAAAAACACGAATTGCGGATTTTTATTAACTGTATTAACCAATGTCATTTAATTGCATTTATCCTTAATACATAGATCTAGAACATTTTATGTTTATGATAAAAACGATCGTTCTAAATGACAATCATCGTAAGGGTTATGTCTCCTTTTTACAACGAAACAAATCTAAATCACACTTCCAAATTTGATACGGATGTGACGAATCTCGTAAGTAACCACTACTGTTCGTTTCGTGTATTGGATACGACTTAAGTATATTCGACTGTCCAGAATCGCAGGTGATCAACGTATAAAAAAAGGGCGATGGACTCCTATTTTATTATAACTCAGCTCGGTTTGTGTATTGCATTTAGAATCTTCTTTACATTTTTCTAAGATATTTATTCAACAAGCCTATGAATCATTAGTTGACATATTTGATATTGCAATGTGAATATGTAATGGAATGCGGTTAGCAATAAATATGCACAATTAAAACAGCATTATGTGTACAGAAAAAACATGATATAATCTTTTTACACTAAATACATGAGTCTCCTCGATATCACTTAATTGATTGTTGCTTGGAGGCTTCATGGTGCACCGGTGTAGCCTCTTTGTTAAGGACTGAACGCTAAATAAAAAATAGCACCATCGGTTATAACATACATGTTATTTTAAAATAAATGAATTGTATTAATTATTTCGTTATATTAATGTGTGCATGGCAACAACTTTAATTCGAATTCATTTAACAAGCTTTGAAACAATCGCTGCGATAGTTTTTATTGGAATGCAATATACTCCACCATATTAACACATATACTTAGGCGAAGTGTTATTCATTGATTCTTGTGCAATAGTTCGATTAAGCCCGAAACTCGATACAAACTGTCGTATAAGTCACAACACAAAGCTAGCGGTAGAATATGTATACTTAGTTTTGAAAAAAGTCACATTAATGGGTTGTTTTGTTTGCTGTTATTCGTTGGTTGATTCATATGTTAGTGACCAAAGAGAAATACCATAATTATTTTCTTGATTAAGGTCCTTTTACTTATTATATGAAATTAATTAACAATACGATCAGCAGAGCTTTAAGCAAAGTCAGATCTTTGTAAATGTCGATGTATTAACGCGAATATAAATTGAAGTTTTTTTCTGTATATTAAATAGGTCAGATTATTATGTACATGCAACACAATGAATGGTTTAATTATTTCATAATTTAACATTAGATACTAAATACGTGAGTACATTAATGCAGGTGGTATTTTTGTACCGTCGAAACTCGTTATTTCAAAGTTCCGCGAAAAATACTTGGAATACAATGCCGTTGCTTACAGCAACACCATTTAATGAAGGGTGGTTCTTTGTAACATTTTTCAATAAATTTTGATAGCATACAGTTTGCAACATACACACATGAGCACGTTGTCTACACTTTGTATACGGTTTAACATCACATGTGTGGTTTCTGTCAAAACGTTCATCAATATTTATTGAAATGAATCGGCCTTAATTGTTCAAGAGCCCGATTTCTTATACGACCTGTCGTGAATTATCTCGACCCAGTAATATAGTAAGATACAGAGGTCTCAATTGAAAAATTATACAAGCATGGTGAGGTTGTGTCTATTTAATGTTGGTTTCATAGCTTTATATTGCCAAATATAAGTTTAATATTGTTTGTAAGCTAAATGCATGTTTTATCATTTACAATGTGGGGAAAATACAGTAGTGTATGCGAGGTTTGCCTAACATAAATATATGTTTATTTAAACTAGTTCGATTTTGACTTAATAAATAACGTATTGGCATCACAGTTGCATTCAAGACAGCAATAAAAACCGTATATAATACAATATCATTTTGCACAACATTCGAACATGAACGAATGTTTGACTTAATTTTATGTATTTCTTACGTTATTCGAAGAAACAATAACATTTGAGATCATAAGTATACTTTAAACACGCAATTTCTCGCAACACTTCTTATTTATATGACCAGTTTTCGCATAAACTCACTGAAATATAATTTATTAAAAACCACTGTTAAGAATTGATTGGTCAACTTGCATTGCAACATCGCTAATGCGTGCACCATAACCCATTTAAGATTGTTTTGTAGTGTCAGTTTCCTTTATATTTGTAGTCCGGATCTAAACTATTTTGGAGATTCGTTAAATCTTGCCCATACCAGAATAAGTCCATTAACCACATAGTTGTTATATTTATTGATTTTCGTTTCGGCAAAGAGAACCGCGGTTAGCAAGTATTTGCCATCTAAAGTAGATGAAAATAGTTGAACGTGACCTACCGTGTCTACATAGAACGTAATAATTCTACCAAATATCGATGCGCAAATTAAATTGGTAGTGAAAATGTCGTATTGTGTTACTGCACCTAATATTATGTGAATGTTTTTACTTATTATTGTGTATATATATATTTCACAAAACAAATGTCCGTCATTTAAGTGGTATTATTACTGATACCACTTTATGACAAAGAAAATCAAAGCCATAGTAGCAGATAGTGTTTGATACATACTTAATATAATGTTTTAAAACAATAAAACAACGCGAAGTTAAAGAATTAATAAGAAAACAATTTGTATCTCAAGCTTCACATGGTTTCCCGTTTTAATACAACGTACACGTTGTTTTTTTTTTAAGTTTAACATACTTGTTCTTTGACGTATTTATCAAGCAGCCCTATTTGATGAAATGAGGTACTCTACGTAAAATGCCGGTACGAAAGTAAACACATTTAAGAATGTATGAGGCCGTTCTCAAATGATATTTTGTCGTTTGGAAAGCATAACATGAATAGAAATGCGTCGCGTTGCCACTTCAAAAATATGTTTTATTGATACTGTTTAAAAGAATTTTCCATTACATAATATTGTATTAATTATGTGGTTCCTGTTGCCAAATGTATTCCAATAACATGTTGAAAAAACACCACGTGTTCTCTGGAGATCTTCTCATTTACGTTTTAATTATTTATTAATTCAAATTCAATTAGTTGTCATTAATTTCAGGAATTGTCTATTAGTTCTACATTCTACCTTCTTAACTTAATTGGGACCGATGTACGATAGGCGTTATTGGATTTGCCTTGTCTGGTTTAATAAGGTACCTGCGTTCGTCAAGCCTTCGTGTTCATTCTTTCATTAGCCTGCGGATATGCTCATACGAAACATTTAATCTCGTATTTTTAATCAAACTAACACATACGCACCGCAAAAAGGGCATATACTACGTCATGTTCATTATATCACCGTGAATCCCTCAGAGATTTGTAATTCGATTTACTACATTATGCTTGCGTAAATAAACAAATACTACAGAATAAAAAGCAATTTATCAATTTACATATATTGAGATAAACTGAAATGAAAAAAAAAACCAGCATATAAACATACAACGTTTTTGGTGTATACTGTCTGCGTGTGTTGTATTATTGGACCAAAATGTAACGAAATGACCGTATACATAAAGCGGTTAATGCATTATCAACTTGTACCATTGTCGAGGCAACACATCTACCATACAAAATATGCCAATACATGTATGATCAAAGTTTTTCTCATTTCAGGTAACAAACTGTGATCTGAAGAGAAGTTTCAGCAGCAGTCAAAGAAGCGAAGACATGTTGGACAAATTGGCAGCCGGCGTGTTCCTCTTGTGCCTACATACCAGCCTCGCTACCGACTCGGTATGATTTAGAAATATAGTTATCGCGGTATCATGGAATCACGGCGGTGATGGTTATTTATGTGTTATTATCATTGGTTTCTCGGCATCTCGTAGTAAACATGTACAATTAAAGTATATTAATATAGATTGCTCAATATAGTAGTTTTTACGGCATTGTTTAGCTATGGTTTATGTAGTAAACGTGGTCTCACGTAGTTCACATGTGCTATACAGATGTAATACATGTAGTTTGCTTGGTATCACGTAATGTATAATAGTTACTATATGTGTGTAATGATTGCAGTTATCGTCATATAACATAGTGTATATGGGACTTTTAAACTATTAAACATGTAGTTACCTCGGAATCCCGTTGTGACTATGGTGATATTAAATTTACATTAAAACTCAAAATAAACGAATATTTCGAACAGAATTTAAAAAATAATGTTAACACATAAAAATTAGTGTTCCTTATAGCAATAGCCAAAATTTCAACACTCGATGAGAACAGTCAACATAGAGTAAACGCGATACAAAATGCTTTTTTTTAAATATTTGCGCGACAATATATAGTCCATGAACTACGTGAGAACTACGTCGTGCTTCCGAAGCTGCCCGACGCAAATCAGGCGCTAACTCGTAAATGATAGGATATCGTATCCGGAAATTCACCGGGAATATATTGTGACACAAAAAAATAAAAACGAGCATTTTGTATCTCGTTAAATCTATGTTACCAGACCAAATCTAGCGTTAAAATGTTGGCCATTGCTTTAAGAAATATTGATTTTTTATGTGTTAACTTTATTTTTGGAAGTATTGTTCGAACTATTCGTTGATGTTGTTTCACAACTGTGAAAAATACAACGTTATCAACAATCTATTGACTCCCTAAAGGAAATATTTATTTCATTTCAGGTGGCCCTGACTTCAGACACTGACGCCCATGACGTGGACAAGAGACCTTTCGATAGCATCGCTGCATATCGGGGATTCAAAGGTTTTTATGTGACAATATTCTATGTTGTCAATAATGTATTTCATCTTGCAGTACACATTTCTAAGATCTACTGCTGATTTATTGAGAAAGTGATTACTAACCCAATATCGTCCATGTTACAAATTGTGCAAAGACAATTGAAATAAATTTCCAAGTTTGGCATGAATTACTTTATGCAAGTTTTCTTAGATAAAATCTCAATGTGTAACTTTTTCAAATATTTGTCTTGCACTTTCACAACGTGGTTAACATTCCACATGCATTTGCTTTTCTAGTTAGCGGGATGCTTTTTACAAGGAATTACATGAAATTCCCGACGAAAACACATTTAAATGCTTTTCTAACATAAGATTTTTAAAAACACTACAACATGCATTTTGTTATCAAAACACTTTCACATGAATATACATTCTTGTACATGAATACAATGTCAAAATTCCGTACATTTAAGGATTTGCTGACAAACGCCCATTCGACTCCATCTACGGCGGTCGTCTGCGCGGGTTTATTAAGCGCCATCTAGACAGCATCAACGGTTACCATGGCTTCTCCGGTTTTAACAAGCGCCCTATGGACTCGATTAACCGCGGAGGATTCAGCGGATTCGTCAAGCGCCCAATGGATTCCATTAACCGCGGAGGATTTTCAGGTTTCGTAAAGCGTCCTATGGATTCTATCAACAGAGGAGGATTTTCTGGATTTGTAAAAAGGAGGTTCGATTCAATTGGGAGCAAAGGCGGATTCAGAGGCTTTATCAAGCGAGACGAATCTGGAGAAAGCGAACAGGATTTTCAGGATGAGTTCATTGAGTAAATCGGCATAAATATTCTTTCCGTCTGTTAAATATGCAAAAACTTGCGTTAAACATCAGTCGCATTATATAAGTGTATGTTTTTATATCTGGAAATGCAATCCAATTTTGCCATAAACAGATCATTGCATTGTTTCTATTTCTTGCAAATGTAACGTGACAATACAAGTTATTTTAATAACATGTTTTTGTATTACTAAACCACCCCTCCCAATATCAATGCGATATGACATTTCATCCGTTTTGTCCGTTAATGTGTCATCAAGTATTTTATAGTTTAGACAATTTTATCTTACAATTATTATAATTTTCATGTTGAGATACACAACACATATGTCCACCATTAACCAATCCCATTGATGCAGTAATGCAAATCCGCTCATTTTGTACCCATATGCTTAAATGACCTTAAGCTCTGAATGGAGGAATACTCGACCATGCTACGGTTTACAATGGACGTTTTAATAACTGCAATATGGTCTGAGGACTATTCACTCGAAAAATCTTGCCTTCATTCCCAACGATGTTAGGGCATACGATAATCACACACATTAACAAATGAATCGGCACTTTTCTGACACGTCGCTGTGACCAAAATTATTATTGCATTGCATGAACACCAGACTTTGGTCTTACAACTGATTACATTAGTTCATAAAAAGCGAGCGACAATATTTAAAAGACTAGTCCACAAATTGTCGTTATAACAGTATTTTAATTTTCAGGTCACATAGTCAAACAATAAAGAACAACGTATTGCTGGGTCCATATTCACCTAAGACTTAAGAATAAATAATCGACTTAAACTGAATACAAATAAGTCCGCTGTTCGAATATAGAGGCTATCACTAGTGAATATGTCATTAACATTTGCTGTGGCAAACGTCTTTACCTTCAATCTAAACGTCAAGCGTACCAGAAACAGTGTAAACTTGAAATGCGCCACAGGCACGGGAGCCACAACAACAACTGTATTGTCATAGACATGTAGTTATCACATAATTGTTTACGTGTACCACGGTGTCGCGATACACTTGCATTAGTCTAGATGAAAATAACAAAGTTCCTGTATCAGAAAGTTTGGTTCAATTATTTACAACAACTTCAAATCGCCTTGGCTTTCTTGATTGTGTTACTAAAATCTGAGAGGCTAAATTTATTTTTTGATTTGGGCATGCTCCAGAGTCTTTATTGTTGTAAATATTAAAAAAACGAGTACAAAAACGATTAAATTATGAACCTAAACCAACATGGTGTATAAGACGCTCATATATACTAACTTTCTATATTCTAATAGTTATACAACACAAAGACGCATCTAATAATGTTTACATATAATATGTTTGTCAATGAGAATGAGCTGAAACTCGCATCATTGGTATTTTACTAAATTTGGGTGTGAAGTGTCAGTTCGTGCCAGTAGGTATTGATCACACATTGAAGCACCAGCGGTCATTCTGAAATATTATTTGAATGAATAAAACACCATCGATCTCAAAATGTACTTTATTCTCTGTTTTAAACGCAAACATCATGTCAACGTTTCGGCCAATAATAAAACGGGAGTGTTTCCTTCCTTCTAAACTGCTTCGTTTAACTTTAACATTGTGTAAGCACACTACGCTTCTCATATATGATGAAATGTGTAGTTTAGTTTGATGGCAATGGGTAATAGTATACTTCAGTAAACGATTAAACCATTTCGTGCACGTTCCGTCCAGACAAAGTTGATAGGATATACAAACAAGTGATCAACCCAATGTGGAAGTTGTCATTGTAATGTGACAAACTAAAATTGCTTCGGAATATAAATATATGTTTTACGTTTCTTCACTGTTCATTATAATTACACACCGTAGTTTAACATTAGGTCAAGAAAACATTATCAAGTTTATAACGCATTTTTAGAGCATTTGATGATATGTTAACAATGTTTCTAGTTAATTCCTGCATATATACATTCAGCTTGTTGCTGTAGCAGTGAATGAGAAATTCATTAAAACTTAACTCCGTAGAAAACGGAGGCCAGTCGGTAATCACCGCAAAACATGAAGGGATTTCGGACACGTCGGTAATTTTGATACGTTACTTTCCGATTCGTTGACTAGGTGGCGTACGCTTCGTCAAAATATTAAGGCTTGCAAATGTGCAAGTTGGTCAGATCTCATGCGAATGTGAGCGGGACAACATTAAAAGAAAATATCCAGTACTCTGACGTTTACATAGAGAATACTAGGTTAGCGTTGAATACAGAGAAGTTTATGAAGCGAGGCTTAGAACGCCGGGAGCGCGAGCCTTGGCGAGCGCTTTCGGTGTTCGAGCCGAGCAACATAACCTTCTCTGTTTTCAACGCTAACCTAGTATTCTATTTATCCCATTTATTTCAACGTGACATTTAAAATAAAAAAGATCTAATAACCTGAACAATAATTTTAACTAATTCTTAAAAGTGATTAAAATCTAACGAATGCAACCATGCGTAGTGATATACAATGTATTTGTTCTGGTATGCAAAATAGTCTGCAAAAAATCACACAAAAACTGTACAACGAGAAAAAAACATCACCATATGCCTCGATTCAATTTTACGCAGCATGCACATTTTAATACATAACGACCGCGAAAAGAGGATTTTATTCATTTTATTTTAGAAAGAAAATAATCAAAATCAAATATGGCGGCGATTGTTCCTGACAAAATAATGTCGATGCCAAAATACATGTACATGTAGAGTTGTTCTAAAAAAAGATTATCAAAAAAACTACTCGCCTCATTTGTCCATGGACGCTGCAGATTTTGATGGGGTCTTGAAGCCTTCACATCCTTTAGTTTGCGATCCAAACACAAGATAATCCGTAAAAATGAGATTAAGCTTTGAAACACTTGTTATTGCAAACGGGTTATTCTTACTGAATAGACTTTCATTGATAATCACAAAGACAAAGTTTATTCATCAAAGAAAATACCCTTACGTTTACTTACTTCCAAAAGCAAAACAATTCGAATAGACTACTGAACCAAAATACACACCCATCAGTATGCTCTACACACAAAAATTCACATCAAAATAGGCACGCACATTCTGAAAATCAATAACACGAATAAGCTAGATCTACATGTAGATCTATATCCTTCGTCTCACCGGTTCCATCCGAGGTAAGTAGTCCATAGAATATGCACTTTTTCATAATTACATCCACGATACATAAACACGAAAAAAAGCGAGTTTTCAATGTTTTATTCCCAGATATTGCATACTACTAGTAGACTATTATATACTTGTTTCGTGTACACCTAAAGATGACACCACACAAATGACGCAATAAGTATGTCATTTTGTGACGCAATCAATCAGCTGATTCATTTTAAGGATGGCGAAAATTATGTCCCGCGACTAGATCTCAAGGTTGTAGCTTGTATTTATAATATTAAAGCCTAAGTTTTCTGGACTCTATAGATTTCTTTTGAAAAATCATTCAGTGGTTGAATAAAAAGTAGTCCGTGCACGCGCCAGGTATATCCCACAGTGTTGGAGACAGGTTAGTATATTCCATAAGGTGTTATACCGTCAATGTCGCGTTGAAAATGGGATAAAATCAGAAATCTGTAGCATTTCGGGTGTTTACGTTGGCTTTGAACGATGCTGCAGGGGCTGCGGAGTTCCTGTTGCAAGTGCAGCGGCTTTTCAGAGAGTTTGAAGTACGGAAATCGTACAAACGAGTGATGGACGATTCACCTATAGCCTGGTGGTGACGAAAATTTAGAGGTCCATTGAACTGTCAAGATATTGAAGGTAGAAACTTCGTTTAAGGCAACTGTCCCCTGTTTGTCTCATTGTATATATTTGTTGCAACTTGATTTTTCTTAAGTATCGAACAATAAGGAAGGCAGCCGGAGAAAAATTACCTCGCTTAATAATTAGTTTACATGTCAAAGATCGTTGATACTAGCCTGTGATCTATTTTGTTGGCTAAATTTCTTTGTCAAATGAGAGCCGTAAGTCGTTGTTAACTAAGCATTTCTAGTTTTATACTCGAGGACAAAAGCAATAAATTTGCATTCATTGCGGTGCCAATTACTTTGTACTGCTTTGTAAGCCTTTGAATACAAATTTGCATTTCAAATACAATCGATACATAATGAATTCAATTAAACGTGAATGATGAATACGAGTAATGATTCAGTCGCTTTTTAAAATGTTTTATAGAACTAAGAAAATAGCAAAAAGGGTAAGTTAAATGAAGCATATGCTGATTTAATCTATTTCAAAGATAATTAAGAATGAGTATTTTTATTGACGTTCGAATATGTGAATGTAATCTACGATATCAAGGAACAGTTAACTGTTCACTTACCATGAACCTAAATGTTTCAAATGATTTAAGTTCTTTTAAGCAATACCAATCAAATTAGTTTACGATATTTAAACAAGTTGATTATCAATTAACATGTTAACGTTTTATAATCATCTTGTTGAAACGTATTAGGTTGTTGAATTAGAAAAAATAGAACACTTCACGTTTCTGTTTACATTGGTTAAAACTTTTCCTTCATACATATTCAAAACATTGTTGTTCTGTTTGCTTGTACATTAATCTTACTTAAAAGAAATTATAAGTACATTATCTTAAAAATAATAGTTGGTATGTATTATGTTTGGCTTAAGTGTCACCTATTTTATGATAATAGTTGTTCAATTATCAACCTATTAATTCATAAAAGCCACATTGCAGTGGCACGCTTAAAAAATTCGACGACCGAATCTTATAAAGACTTATCTTAAACCCTTGAAAGAAAATGCAGAAATTTTGAAAACAATATACACATAGATAAATCCATTTTACCTTTGACTTTTTACCAAGCTTCATTTACCTGACATAGTTTCAAGGTGACCGTCTTAAGAAAGAATTAACAGGCAACAACTGTTTATAACAAAACTCAAGAACAACATATTCATAGAAATTAATTAAGTTTGGGAGGCGATATATTAATGATATTGATATATCCCAAAGAAACGGTAAACGCATTGCTAAAGATTGGACGTTTATTATTTAAAATAGAGTTTGAAGACTATTGTCGTCCTATACACCGATGTAATTTTGTGAACAAAGGCGACCACACTATAAATATAGGATCTGACATGAGCTGCGGCATATTTTATTAAACGAGTTAACCCATTGAGTCAGTAAGCAAGCCTTCAGCCATTTGGGTTTTGGCATTTATTTACGATTTATGCTTGCGTTTATTTGTTTCATTTCGATTAGGAAAGGCTTCTTTATTGCGTCTTTCTATGAATGTATGTTATCTTTGAATTCCTTTGATCGTAAAGGCCATCAGTCAGCATTCGTGCAATTCTTTTTTCAATAAAAATTATATCAAACACGACAAATTGCAAACCTAGCGATAACGTCCATATAAACACATGTGTCAGAAATACGGCCTAATAATTGCAACTCCGACTAGTATGGTCAGTGGGATTTTGAATGCTTCTTGTGTTGAACATTCGTTTATTAAAGGCACCCGGTAATCACTATAACACAGACTTATTATATGCTTAAATACCAGCTGAATTTTTATGTTCCGCGGGTTTGGTTGTGTGTTTGTTTATCTGATTGCTTGTTTGTTTTATGTATATGTATATAATCCTCATAATGCAGTACCAGTACCTGCAACAACACCAGGTGTAATAGAAATGCCTACTTGTGTTTCCTCATTTAATGAAAATGTGTTAATTATTATAATGATCCGTGTAGTATCTACTTTATTATTCATCTTTCACATTTCTCTAGACAACTAAAGAAATAATTAATATCTACTCTTATACAGATGTGAAATATTCGTGTCTGATTGTTTAATTTGTTGCCAATTAGTTGACGTTAACTAATAAGCAAAGAACAATAGTATTTACGTAAATGTGTCATAAATCCAGGGAGTTTACGTTGCTCGACGTCGCTTGAGGATATTACATTTATTTAACAAAATAATTAAGCGATATGTTTGTCACAGGTGAAGCAAATGAAAACGCTCAGAAAGCTTTTTGCAGATTTTTAAAATAGAAATATGTGTTATATTTCTATATCATAGACACAATGTTAAACTTGTTACAGAATACGTTTCTTTTAGGATATTAGATCTTTATTACATCTTTATTGGATGCTTTATTATAAATATTAGTTATTACATGTTAATCAAAATCGAACTATTGTCTTTCTTCGTAGAAATAGTTTTGGTGATTCAGCACTGAACACATATTTTGTCTATAATGGATACAGAAGTTTATCGTATGTAACTATATATCTAAAATAAATTAGAAATGTTTGTGTTTCAGCAAACAAGCTATTAGAATTGAAAAGGTTTTAGAAGTAGAAATATATTTTTTTACAATAAGATGTATACAAACTTACTTAAACATAACGTAACTCAAGGCTGGTCTGTGCATTCTGTTTGCCCAATGGGATAGTATGTGTATTCTCAAAACTGTGAATATTGAGAACTAAATGTAGATACTGTCATACAAATATATTTATACTGTAAGATTTCGGTTATGCATGTTTATAGAGTTTCTTTAGGCTATTTAAACCACGAAATAAATTTTTCTTACAGGCTATATTGAATTTCTTCCACTTTAAACATCAAAAGGTGCTGCTAAGCCACAGTTTGTGATAGGTTTGCTATTGAAAGTAAATATAAGACAGGTTTCCGACATGTCAAAACGAGATATTTTAGATCTGTCTCTTTGTTATAATGGGGAAAAGCATTAATTTACATTTGAAGTGAAAGTAAATACCAGATCTTTGACATTGGTTTGTATATACTTGTTAAAGAAAACTTAAAGTGAACAAAACGCATATGTAATATATCGCGAACAAAAAAATTGGATCGACACTTACACGCCACTTGGTGATGGTAGGGGTGTTTTATTACCGTAGTACTTTCTTTATTGTGTGATTTAGTGATTGGGCTAAACACTGTACATTTCAGCGGCATGTTGGATTTCAATTGATATTAACCGCGGAATCCGATGTCATTTGTAGTGTGTATTGTCTTAATGCTACTTTTGTCGAAGCAAAAGGCATAACGACTTATACGGACTCTGTTTGAGTCGTTTTGACCCTAGCAGAAACAACCTTTACCTATACAACAACAAGGTCACGGTCACGCGGAATGGAAACGCAGTTTTGTTTTCAACATCAAGCCGAACAAAAAGTTGAAATATTTCTTAAAATTCTACATTATCAAAGTTGTAAGGTTAAAATTAAAAAGGGATTTCTCATGGGTAAAACGTTTTCTTCTCTTCCTATTCCAAATGTTAACTTTATTTAGTTTGGAAAACATTATGGGGGATAATTCAACGTTTTGAACAGAATCGGATTGAAAATACTCGTATACTTTTATATATGATATTCTTAAATTAAAATGAAATTTGTACAAAGTTGACAATCACCAATAGCGTGTGTCTTTAATAAATACCGTCCATACATCTATTTAGTAATTTTGGTTCAAGACAACTGAGGAAACCATGATGCAACGATGATGGTATTTTATGATCTAAATATTTTCAAATTCGACAAGTGTTGAATTTTTAACATTTACGTTAATCTATGTTTACTTTCTGACGTTTTAATATGATGAATAGTTAAATGAAATGCACGAAAATGCACATATGTCAATTGACTATAAATTAACAAAGTGGTCGATAGTACGTTTATAAATAAGATATAGGGAACAAATCATAAGAATATAAATGTGCATTTTAAAAAAGAACTATATTGCACATGGTTGTGATCTTATAGAATTTTTTGCGTTGTTAAAGATAAGTTTCACAGCATTGTATGTGCTTTTAATCTGCACGAAGATTATCGATAATGTTATATATTATTATATAATTATATTAGATATTGTGTTAGAAAATAAAATGTTATCACAACATATAATTTTAATATCTTGTTTACATGAATTATTAAACTTAAATACAAAAAAAACACAAACTGGTTTCCTATACAGAAAAATATGTATATATTAGAATGTAGCATAATTGAATGGGGTTTAAGTCTAGTGATGTGTAAGGGTGGTTTAAGTGTCTGCTATTGAAAGTTAAAAAAATGATTCCGACATGTTGTCAAAACAATATATTCTACATCTGCTTCGTTAGTTTAATGGGAACAACTTTCAATGTACATGCGCAGTGAAAGTTAATAATAGATCTGTGTTATTGCTTTTGTATTTACGTGTTATAGAAAGAGTGGTGAAAAGTGTTAGAGTGTTTAAAAGGTAAGTATGTGTCATTTAACGCGTTTCATAACATTGCATACCGTGTTCAATTGAACACACATAGTTTAGAGTTGCCCAATTGTTTTGTAGCGTATCTAGTATGTTTGTTACATTCACCGGGCGATAAACAAAAGGCAGTTTTGGGCTATTCTGCAATCACATTACCGGTTTTAGCGACTATTTTACAAGCTATCAAATTACATCTATGTTCTTATATTAAGTTTCTATTTGTTACGCACACATGACTGAAGCAAAACAATCTGTGTGGCTTATTCGCTCAATAATATTTACGCGGGTGAATTGTTCAAAGCTACTAATTCGCCTTCCTTGAAAAAGACACTTGAATGAGCTTTGAACAGACCCTTTTACGACAACTGCAACATATATTGCATGGTGTTTTTTTTGCGTTTGAAACATTGCTTAAATCAACACTTATTAACTTTATACTGAACATTTACTCAAAAGACCATAACATGACATAATGTGATAACTTTCATTATTCAATAATTGTACTGATATCGTTATTAAAAGACATTAAAGCTTTCTCGAGAAAATTCGCAAACTGTCAATATAGCTGAATGTGCATCATATGATATGTACTTGTTTTAGAACTGTTTAGACAGTGTTTTTGGACCGGAACGCTAAACATTAGATGAATGTAGCACAAATAAAGCTCAAGTCCGTTGTATAGACCGTTCTGGAATCGATAAATTGACCGCCGCCATATTGTCAGTCACGTGACTGTCCGCCATTACACTACTGCCAACTTCTGCGAGTCAGCGATTCCAAAAGCCAAAGACGTAGCGAATACCCGCTTCGCCGATGTCGGATAAATAAATTACTTAATGAAGTATTTTCAGGCGATTATCACTTTTTTTTTGTTAAATTGATTGTTTGAAGTTGAGATTGATTGTTACAAATAAAAAAAATAAAATGCTCTTGTGTGTTTGTTTTGTGTGTGTAAACAAGTGGTAATAAAAATTTGCCGGTTTAGTCGCTCATATTATTTTGATTTGACATTTTACTTATAACTTGTTATAAACAATTCACGCATATATTGTTGTGTTGATTTTAATAGCCGCAACGTTCAAGCAGATTATACTTATTAAAGATTCTCGCGAAATTAATTAACGCTGTTTGAAATGGGTAAAACTCTATACTCTAAAATCATAACATATTGTTTTAAGTATGGTATTTTTGATACGCCTTCCATTATTTTTCTTGTTCTAACTGAAATCAGATATAAACAAATTGTTGTTTGGATGTACATTTAATTTTGTGAGCTGGAATTATGTCTCGTACAAAACCCCGAACTTTTGGGAGAGTGATATTGACGTGTTGACGATCGTTTAGGAGATTATATGGAAGATGGAGATAAAGTGAATATATCTAGTTGAGTAGATTTTCATCTTTGGAATCATTTAACAGCTATAAAGCTAAACATCTTCAAAAATGTTTGTTATAGATTTATGCAGTAACGCAAAACATATGGATAACGACGCTTTTATAGTCAATTAATCGAAACGAAACTCCGAAAAAAAAACACCTAAATAATATTTCAAAAATATATTATTTAGTGCCAAACGAATTTATTAATACATTTATTAGCATCTTAAAAAACGCGTCATTAGCATCAAAGTAAAGATTATCTGAAGACTGAAAAGCCGACAATTTGACACAACAAAGAGCTCTATGCATAAGCCGTATTATTTTTTGCAGACAAGCTTCAATAAATTACAATAATAATACATCTAATTAAAAAAAAAATTATGAATGGCATGAGTACGCTAGTATGATAAACACATGAGTGATAGAAAGTGTAAGGGGTGCATTGAAAATAAACGTACTATAAAGCCCTATTAAAAGCGAAGTGCATGACGGTATTTAAATGTAATTTTAATTTGATGGGTTTTGTACAGAGAATAACGCTATTGAGGAATATTAACATACAACTGAAAAACACAACTTTACATGATGCAAATTGAACTGTGTATTCATGTATATTGAAAACTCGTTACTAGTGAGTACGAGTTGTAAATATCTAACATTTTAACACACATATATCTATATACATATTTTTTTATAAACATTATTTACCACCGTTGGTGTCAAATGTAATTTCTTCTTTTTATGATGTCGTTCGTGCATTGCCGTAACATTAAATCTTCATACGAAATTACGTAGTTTTAATTAACCGATACCCGCTAAATACTTTAAATGTTATGTTTTTATGTAAATTTTATAATTATTAAATACTTTTTTTTCATAAATTAAACCAGGGATTAAACGGGCTAGTATCTTTACGGTGTACAATTTCTGATATTCTATATTGGACTTTTAATTTGTACAATATGTTACATATCTAATGTACGCAACTGTTAAGTATGTCGGAGGTAAATTATTAAACCCAATGACTGCTAAATACTACCAGAAAGAAAAGACATGGTGGCATCATCAATTGTGTTTTATGACCAGACTGCCATCTGCCACCCAGTGTGGTTTATGACACCCGGGAGGACACCATGTTGTTAGTTAAGTCTGGATAATATCTGATCAAAACGAGATAATCGGATTATGCAGAACAAACGGGCAATTCAACACTGGAATGCAAAGGATTACGCGAGTTTAAGATTGATGCAAATAATCAAAGGATAAATATTGCATTTAATTTAACTATTTTCTTTAATGTGTCAACGAGTTTATTTTCCTAGACAAATACCTAAAAACATTTTTCTGTTATAACAATAGCTTAACATCTCCTCTAGCAGAAAAACTTTATTTCATACAATTTGCATGACAAACAAAAACGTTTTACAAAAAGAAAGAAATTCATCCTTGGAATAATCGGTGCTCTCTTATATATGTTACCGGTTGTTAGGCAGTAGTGTAATGGCGGACGCGGAGAGTATTCAGGGGAGATAATTGGGTAATGACTAAATTCTGGAACGGTCTATACATGGACGTTATGTTTACATAGGTATAAGATGCAAATATCCAAACATTTCTATCAACAGCTATTCGGGTAATGGGTTGTCAAAATGTTTGATATTTGCGATATACGGTCGCCATGATAACTTGTGCAAACACTATTTTCCCTGTAAACCGAATACTGGCTAGATTCATAAAAAGGAAGCCGTTATTTTTTTTAATCGAAAGAGGAGTAAAGATGCGCAGGAAAACAACCGTTATTACATCGGCACAAGAAGCTAAAAGCCAATATAAATGAATAATAATTGTTTATTGTTTTATGAAATAATTGAGACGGAACTGTTTAAATATTTCGATAATAACCAGATGAGATAAACATATTTGAAACCAAAATAACACATATCGGTTGATAATTAGTGCTCAATGTCGGTACCTTTGTCTGTTGTTTGTTTTTAATTTTACTACGAATTTGGGTCAAGTTCCATAGGTAAATTAGCTTATAATCATCTTATATTATTTAATTTGAGTGTATATATCGTATTGCTTGTATGACTTTCAGATTTGTTTTTAAACGACTTACAGTTTCTCTCAGCGTTTTAATGAAATAACTGCAAGTATATGTTGTTCCTAATTTGATAAATTACGGCGGTTTTCACCTAAAACATAACATGCATATTTTTAAGTGAATAAGATATTTGATAAAATGTGAAGCATGATGTATAACAATAACCATTTAGACGTTTCTAAGCGTATTTGGTTGGCTGTGAAAATCGTCAATGGAAATCGTGCTTAAAAACTGGCCTTTGCAATAATTATGTTGGTATAGAGCATGTGTTTAAATACTGTTCACAGTTATACACGCGGAGTCAACATTTCATAGAAACGATCGACCAGATTACTCCAAATTTTATACAATGCTGACGAGTCACGAAGGTATATGGCAATAGTAAGAACAAACAGTTTATGTTGTCTCTTCTACTTGTTCAGTCAATGTGTATTAACAACAAACGTGCGTATGTGTTCTTCGAATACTAGATTAAACGATCAATATGATATATGTTATAAAATCTATATTCTTATCATGAATAATACGTACATAAAGAATAGCGGTGCCAACGTTCTCAAAACAAATGTAGGCAGGATCCTTTTACGTTTTTAAATGATAACTTGACTCGGCAATACGTATTCAATAGACTATGAACCCCGTTCTGAGTATATAACTTGTTTCAAAGTTTCAACAAACAAATCGCTAGGAGATCGTTTCATTCAAGGCTCAAAACCACGTAACGATATTTCGTACACTGTAACGATAGTTGTTCAGGGACTTTTACGACTTTTGCTCCATATTTTTACGCTTAGAATAATACAAGTATAATCGTATTACAAGAACTACATATTTTAATGGGCTATATAATGATATTATGCAGCACGTGATTTATGAATTGTGATGACTATCAAACCATAACACTTTTATGTGAAATAATAAATTTATAAATGCTGCATACATGATATTTATTTTCAAGGAGCATTTGTACACCTAGGAAAATGCCGCTTGAAATGGCATTTATACTGATTCAGCTGAGTAACACAAAGTCAACTTATGCAGAATTTAGTCTTGATTGCATTGACCAAAACATTTCGCCTTAAACTAAATCAACTAGATATTAGGCGTGAGACATTACTATAGCATTATAAATAGCAAATACGTGTAAACTTTCTTTAACAATAATACCCTTTCTTTAGTTGCAACATGTCAAGATAAGTCCATTTGTTTCCGTTCAATGAACTTCGGGTCTATTCATTGTGAAGCATGGACTAATAGCTTTTCAGAAATAAATATTAAAGGGCCATTTTCTTAGATTTTGACATGTTTTGTCATATTGAGGATGAATTTCGCTTAATGATTATTTGTAAATGTAATACAGAATTACGCTTTCGCTTTTCAAAAAAGAATTATTAGTGTAAGCCGAGTATGTTAAAATTCATTCAGCTTATTAAACCACTAACACATCAGAACTTATACAATATGAACCAATAACAACATATTTTGGCGGATACTAAGCTTAAGAGTATATTAAAAACATGCCTGATATGTAAGTCTGCTTTTGATAGCCACTGTTATTGGTCGAACTATATAAATTGTCTGCAGAAGTTTGTTGTCATTGTTTGTATCTGATAATACAAATGGTGAAATGTTGTTAGATAAATCCACTAAATTAGAATATCCACCTTGTTTCAGTAAAACATAAACTCGAAATATTAATCTCAAGTCGAATGTGTTTATAACATTCTCCATAACATTCTACTCTTCAATTTATATATCAATTACATTCCCTTGACATGCTATATCATTGAATATTTTATATGTGTTTATGGCTATGTACTGATTATATTCGCCAATAAAATTGTCTGTCTGTCGGTCTTTGCATATTTGAAATTAAGCGTCATAGCGTGACTTGAAATGAGACTTAACTTCAGCAACCATTCTAACATCATATCTGATGTAAGACCCCTTAATGTAGTTTGGTTTGTCTTAAAATTTTCGGACATTTGAATTTTTTGATATTTTTTACCTAAGTTATCGGACATGAAACAAATTATTGTTATCAAAAAACTATGAGTTATTACGATAAATATTACTAGAGACAGAAATTCATAGACTTTTTTGTTTTGTTTTCTGAGCATTATTATGTATCTGAACTAGTCTCTGTATTACATCCAGTAATTAAATCTAGGTGTCATTTCTTTATTTATGTTACATGTTCATGAACATTATAGAATGTGTACAAAGTGACGAGGAGCTTCTGATCAGCACTTACGTTCCAGCAATTGTGACATTATAATAATAATAAGAGTGTCGCCATTTGATTCGTTGATTGTGTATGGTAGTTTACTAAAAAAATGCATTTTTTCCTTAAACTTGAGCCTAAAATAATAGTTTTGCCTATGTGCTACCGCGTTTATGTGTATATTGTATACGTTTGTTGAGGAAAATCACTTATAAAGACCTATGCATTCCTAACTTTTTGATTCCTTTACTTTCCATATTAATTAACACGTGTATAAACTACCGACGGATTAATAATTGAAATTATACAATATACACTTGTATAATGCAGGAGCCAACATACAGGGACAGGCAGGCTTAATATTTATTTAACGCATAAGGCAGATTTAGTTCTTTATGTATAACTAAAATAGATGTTATTTTGTTATTATGAAGCAACGCATACTTTTCTAAATGCACATGACAAAAACAAACTAACAATCTCCGCGTTTAATGCTCTTTATATGTCACGTAATTTTGCGGTTACTTTTTAATCATGATTTTCTCACTCGCAACACGTAGTCCATTCTTCTACTCGTGCACGTGCGTTCATTTTTCAGCCATTAAAGGCGCAATATGTATTTGTTTTTGACTGGTTTTACCGCTGATAGAAATTCCCTCAAGAGAATCGCACACATGGGCATATGTTGACGATCAAACATCCAACGCGACCCTAGTCACCCAAGTGATTCCAGTCCAGGATATTGTGTATCTTATCAAACAGGTAAAGAAAGTCCGAGTAGAAACTGCAAGTTGGAAAATACCACTTGTGTTTGTTGCCATTATATATATATATATATATATATATATATATATATATATATATATATATATATATATATATACATACAATAGTCTCCAAACTCTATTTAAAGTAATAAACGTCCAAACTTTAGTAACGTGTTTACCGTTTGTTTGGGATATAATATAATATATATATATATCCCAAAGAAACGGTAAACACGTTTCTAAAGATTGGACGTTTATTACTTTAAAAATAGAGACTAGTGTCGTCCTATACACCGATGTAATTTTGTGAACAAATGCTACCACACTATAACTATAGGATCTGACATGATCGAGCTACTATTCTGTGACTTATTTTATTAAACGAGTTCAGCCAATGTGTCAGTCAGCAAGCCTGTAATCATTTAGCTTTTGGCATTTATTTACGATTTATGCTTGCGTTTCTTTGTTCCATTTAGATTGGGATAGGCTGCTTGATTGCGTCTATCTATGAATGTATGTTATTTTTTAATTCCTTTGATCGTAAAGGCCATCAGTCAGCCTTCGTGCAATTCTGTTTTCAAACACGAAAAATTGAACACCTAACTGAATGGTATTAGTAATGATAACGTCCATATAATCACATGCACTTATCTGTAACCAGTGTGAACAGTGTTTGCCCAACTAATCTCTTCTATATGCTATTGCTATCAGGACGACAACACCACGCCAAATGCAGAAATACGGTCTAATAATTGTAACTTATATATTTGTAAACGACTGGTATGGTCAGTGGGATTTGAAATGCTTCTTGTGTTGAACATTCGTTAATAAAAGGCAACCGGTCAGCACTATAACACTGACTAATTATATTTAAAAATTCCGTTGGCGAGCATGCTTACAAATTTCCTGCGTTTAATTAATCGTTGAAATGACAATTAGTGTCCTTTTGTGTACCATATGCTTTTTAATAAGCAAAGAAAAATACTATTTACGTAAATGTTATTATAAAGAGAGAGTTTAGGTTGCTCGACGTCGCTTGACGTTATTACATTTATTTAGCAAAATAATTCACGCGATACGTTTGTCAAATGGTCCAGCATTTCAAAACGCTGAGAAAAGCTTTTTGCAGATTTTGAAAATAGAAAAATGTGTAATATTTCTATATCATAGAAAACAATGTTAAACTTGTTACAGAATACTTTTCTTTTAGGATATTAGACTCTTTATTGGATGCTTGATTATAAATATAAGGTATTAAATTTTAATCAGAATCGAACTATTGTCTTTCTTCGTAGAATAGCTTTGCTGATTCAGCACTGAACACATATTTGGTCTCTAATGGGTACAGCAGTTTATCGTATGTAAGTATATAACGAAAATAAATTTGAAATGTTTGTGTTCGGCAAACAAGCTATGAAAATAGAATTGATTTTTTTAAAGTAAAAAAATATATTTTGTTTATAATAAGTATGAATACAAATTAACTTAAACATAACGCAACTTAAGGCTGGTTTGTGCATTCTGTTTGCCCTAGGTGATGTGTTTTCTCAAAACTGTGAATATTGATAACTTAATGTAGATACTGTCATACAAATATATTTGTACTGTAAGATATAGGTTATGCGTGTTAATAGATTTCCTTGAGGCTATTAAAAACCACGAAATATTTTTTCTAAAAGGCTATATTGAATTGCTTCCACTTTAAACATCAAAAGGAGCTGATATAGCCACAGTTTGTGATAGTTTTGCTATTGAAAGTAAATATAAGACATGTTTCCGACATGTCAAACGAGATATTTCAGATCTGTCTCTTTGTTATAATGGGAAAAAGCATTCAATTTACATGTGAATTTTAAGTAAATAATAGATCTGTGACATTGTTATTGTATATATTTGTTAAAGAAAACTTAATGTGAACAAAACGCATATGTAAAATATTGCGAATAAAAAAATGGATCGACACTAACACACCACTTGGTGATGGTAGGGGTGTTTGTTGAGAAATTGACTGCACACGCACAATTATAAATACTGTGTAAATAACGTCAAGAATGATACGCCTACATTGATTGTATTGTTCATTCTTATAATATATACACACGTGTCAAATGTTCTCACGTTACTTAGAAACCATTTCCCTGAATAACACCTACACTATTTGATTCTGTTCATTATTCTTTGCCTAGAAGTTATTTTTAAGACGTTTTATTACCGTAGTACTTTCTCTATTGTGTGATTTGGTGATTGGGCTAAAACTGAACATTTCAGCGGCGTGTTAGATTTCAATGAAATAACCGCGGATGTCATTTGTATTGTCTTAATGCCACTTTTGTCGAACCAAAAGGCATAACGACTATAACGGTCTGTGTTTGAGTCGTTTTGACCCGAGCAGAAACAACCTTTACCTATGCAACAATAAGGTCACGGTCACGCGGAATGGAAACAAAGTTTTGTTTTCAACATCAAGCTGAACAAAACTTTGAATGTTTCTTAAAATTCTACATTATCATAGTTGCAAGGTTAAAAATTAAAAGGGATTGCTCATGGGTAAAACGTTTTATTCTCTTTTTATTTCCAAAGCCAACTTTATTGATTTTGGAAAACATTATGGGGGATAATTCAACGTTTTGAACAGAATCGGATTGAAAATACTCGTATACTTTCATATACTATATTCTAAAATTAAAATGAAATTTATACACAGGTGACACTCTAAAATATATTGTGTCTATAATAAATACCGTCCATACATCTATTTAGTAATGTTGGTTCACGACAACTAAGGAAACTATGATTCAACTAAAATGGCATTGTATGATCTTAATTCGGTATTAAGTATTGATAAGTATCTGTGAAAGTCAATGTATTTGTAACATTTACGTTAATCTATGTTTACTTTCTGGCGTTTTACTATAATAAATATTGAATGAAATGTACGAAAATGCACATATTTTAAATTGACTTTAAATAAACAAAGTTGTCCATAGTAAGGCTAGTAATAAGATATGGGGAACAAATTTTTAAAATATAAATGTGCATTTTAAAGAAGAACTATATTGCACATGGTTGTGATTTTATAGAGCTTTTTTGATGTTTCACGATTATAAATGACTGATTGACGATTAGTTTCAAAGCATTTCATGTGCTTTTAATCAGCACGTAGATTATCGAATATCATGTTAGAAAATAAGATATTATCACAATATATAATTTAAATATCTTAAAATGAATTATTAAACTAAAATACAGAAAACATATACTGGTTTCCTATACAGGAAAATATTTATCTATTAGAATGTAGCATTAGGTAATGGTGTTTAAGTCAAGTGATGTGTAAGAATGGTTAAAGTGTTTGCTTATGAAAGTAAAAAATGATTCCGAAATTTTGTCAAAACAATATTTTCTTCATCTGCCTCTTTAGTTTAATGGGAAAAACATTCACTGGACATGTGCAGTGAAAGTTAATAATCGATCTGTGTCATTGTTATTGTATTTATTTGTTATAGAAAGAGTGGTACACAGTGTAAGATTGGTTAAAGGTAAATATTTGTTATTTAATGCATTTCATAACATCGCATACCGTATCAATTGAAAACACATAATTTAGAGTTGCAAAATTGTTTTGTGGCGCATGTTTCTTTCATTAACCGGACATTAAACAAAAAGTAGTTTTTTCAATGACATTACCGGTTTTAGCGACCATTTTACAAGCAATCTCATTACATCTATATTATTATCATAAGTTTCGGTTTGTTACGCACACATGACTGACACAAAACGATCTGTGTGACTTCGATCAACAGTATTAACGCGGTTGCATTGTTCAAAGCTACTAAATTGCCATCCTTGAAAAAGACACTTGAACAGACACCTTTACGACAATTGCAACATATATTGCACGTTTATTTACGTTTGAAATATTGATTCAATCGACACTTATTGCATTTACTTAATAGACCATGACATGACATTATGCGATACATTTTGTTATTCAATAATTGTAGTGATATCGTTATTATAAGGCATTAAAGATTTCGTTTGAAAATTCGCAAACTGTCGAATTAGTTAAATGCGCATCATGTGATATGTACATGTTTTTTAGAACTTTTAAGATACAGTGTTTTCGGACCCGAACGCTAAACATTAGACGTCTGTAGCTCAAATGAAGGAAGCCCGTTTGTATGTATGGACGTTATATTTACATAGGTATAAGATGTAAATATCCTAGCAGTTCTACCAACAGCTATTTGTGTAATGGGCTTCTGTCAAGATGTTTGATACTTGCGATTTACGATCGCTATTTGCCCTGTTAACCGAATACTGGATAAAAAAGAAGCCTTTATTTTAGAAATGTTTGTTCGAAAGAGGAATTAAGATGAGCCGGAAAACAACCACAATTGCATCGGAACAAGTAGTTAAAAGCCAACATAAACGTTCAGTGGCTGTCTATTGTTTTAGAAAAAAAACACAATGACACGGCACTATTAAAATAAACTTATTTGAAACCGAAATAACATATATTGGTTGCAAATTAGTGCTCAATTTCGATGCCTTTTGTGTTGTTTGTGTGTAATTTTACTACGCATTCGAATCAAGGTCCATAGGTAAATTAGCTTATATAATCTAAGAATGTTTAAGCTGAATTGTATTTATCCTATCGCGTGTATCATTGGCGTTGTACAGCACTGCAAGACTTGAGGTTTCTCTAAGCGTGTCAATGAAATAACTGAAAGTATATTGTGTACCTAAATTGATACATAACGACGTCTTTCACCTCACACATAAAAGGTATATTTAAAGTGAATAAGAG
The DNA here is from genome assembly GCF_020536995.1 of Dreissena polymorpha. Lineage (NCBI taxonomy): Eukaryota > Metazoa > Mollusca > Bivalvia > Myida > Dreissenidae > Dreissena > Dreissena polymorpha. The sequence continues at coordinate 107,495,968 of NC_068359.1, forward strand.
ATTTGATAAAATGTTGAAGCATGCTACATAACAATAACCATTAATAATTTTCTAAGCGTAATTCGTTGGCTGTAAATATCAGGAATAGAAATCGTTCTAAAAAACTGGCCTTTGAAATAATTATATTAGTATAAATCACTTGTTTAATTACTTTTCAAGTAATACTCGCGAAGTCAACATTTCATATCAACGATCGACTCCCAATATAATACAAAATGCTGATAAGTCACGAAGGTATATAAGGTAATAGTAAGAACAGTTTATGTTGTCTCTTCTACTTGTTCAATCAACGTGTATAAGACAAAAAAACGTGCGTATGTGTTCTTCGATAACGTAACAAGGTTAAACGATTAAGACGATAAATGTTTTTTAATTTATATTCTTATCATTCCAGTGAATTACATGAATAAAACGTACATAAAGAATAGTGCCAACTTTCACGAAACATATGTAGACAGGATTCTTGTACGTTTTTACACGATAAGTTGACTCGGCAATACATAGTAATAGACTAAAAACGTTCTGAGCATATAACTATCTTGTTTCAAGGTTTCAACAAACAAATCGCTACGAGATCGTTTCATTTAAGGCTCAAAACCACGTTACGATATTTCGTACACTGTAACGATGGTTGTTCACGAATTTTTACGACTGTTGCTCTTCATTTTACGCGTGGACTAATACAATTATAATCGTATTACAAGTAATATATATTTTAATGGACTATATAATTATATTATGCAGCACGTTATTTATTAATTGAGATAACTTTCAAACCATAACACTTTTATAAATGCTGCATGCATGTAATTGATTTTCTATTAACATTTATAAACCTATGGAAAAAATTCCGCTTGAAATGGCATTTAAATTGATTCATTTGAGTAACACAAAGTCAACTTATGAAGAATTTAGTGTTAATTGCATAGACCAAAACACGTCGACGTTAACTAAATCAAGTAGTCATGAGACAGTACTGTAATATTATAAACAGAAATTGCGGGTCAACTTTTTATTACACTAGTATCCTTTATTTAGTTGCAAAATGTTAAGAGAAGTCTATTTGTTTTCATTCAATGAACTTCTGATCTATTTTCATTTCTGAAACATGAACTAATACATTTTCCGGAATAAATATTGGTGGCTATCTGTGCCAAGAACCCAAAGAACTATTTGGTTGCCTTGAATAATTTTAGTAAAATCAAATCCAGATCGACTGGATAAGAATTAAGCGAAATTAGTCATAAGGTACTTGTACGGAAAAAAGAAAAGGCATTATAAAATAAATAGGTCGTGCCAGTAATGCAATCTTCGAAAACACAAACCAAAAGAGTTCTGGAATACTGTTCGCTCGAAATGTATAAATGGATCTAGCAGCATAGTACCAAATGAATCCGAGAATATTTTTCAAATTAAGTTAATAATATTCAGGCTTCTTTAGAAGATATTTTTCACTGTTTTACTGTGAAATTACGTTATTTTTTCGACGAAATTACGTCATAAATCTGGAGAAATTATCCAGTTAAACTCCTTTGCACTGTAAATAAACGGTAAAAAAAAGCATAAAATATAAGAAAATTTGGTGGATTCGATGAAATATCGATTTTATTTCACTCGTGATCATAAAAAAACATAAAATTAATAATATTGTATATGACCACTCGTGAAATAGCATCGTCATTCCATCGAATCCAACAAATATCCTCTATATATCAATCACATTCGATTGGCATGATATTTTATTGAAATATTTTATATGTGTATATGGCTATGTACTGATTATATTCGCCAATAAAATTGTCTGTCTGTCTTTGAATATTTGAAATTAAGCCCCATAGCGTGCCTCGAAATGAGACTTAACTTCAGTAACCATTCCAATATCATATCTGATGTAAGACCCCTTAATGATTGTTTGTCTCACTATTTTTGGACACCAGAATTGTTTAATATTTTTTATTTAAATTTTCGAACATGAAACAAATTATTGTTATCGAAAAGCTAAGAAGATTTGCGGTAAATATTACTAGATAAAAAAAATCATAAACTATTTACAGTCTACTCTCGTTATCTCGACATCGGATATCTCGATTTTCTAGATATGTCGAAGTAAGCTCAATGTCCCAACTTTTTTCCTTCTTTATCTATGTTAATAAACATCGCATGTCTCGATTTTCGCTCTGTCGAATAATTCGATATCTCGATATAAAAATATGTCCACAGTTCCGATTTTACATATATTTACTGTGGTTTATCTCGAAGTGCGACAAACTGTCCCAGTGTCGGCAAAGGTGAGAAATTTTTTTTTTGAACTTTACCGTCCCGCTTCGCCCGGCGTTTCCCGATACTGTGCGGTAGATAATTGATCCTTTAAAGGGATCTTTTCACGCTTTGGTAAATTGACAAAATTGAAAAAAGTTGTTTCAGATTCGCAAATTTTCGTTTTAGTTATGATATTTGTGAGGAAACAGTAATACTGAACATTAACCATGCTCTAATATAGCCATTAAATGCATCTTTTGACGATTTTAAAACCTAAAAATTATAAAGCGTTGCAACGCGAAACGATTGAATAATTTGGAGAGTTCTGTTTTTGTCGTTAAATTTTGTGAAACTACGAAGATTGCTGATATAAGGTATAAAATACGACAAGAACGTGTACTCGGCGGAATAGCTCAGTAGGCTAAAGCGTTTTTACTTCAGGACTCTGGCAGGACTCCAGGGGTCACTGGTTCGAAACCTGCTCCAAGCAATGTTCTTTTCCTTTTTTTAATTTTATTCTTGATTTTTTACTGGAGCTTTTACGATCCAATGTTTACATTTAACAATATAAAGCATTTAATGAATAAGTTAAAAAAAATGCAAAAATCTGTGAAAAGGCCCCTTTAATTGCATACATGACCACACGTCTGTAATGTCGTTAGCCATTAACACTTGAGTAAGGCCTGTCACTTTGTAACCTGTGGGTTTATTTTATACTGTACTAATAATCGATTGAACTTTGCATTTCAAACTACAAAATTTACATGTACAGTTCAGTATTCTAGAACGTGATTTACGCATGTTCAGATGAAAAACACTCGTCTTGAATGGACGTCAATTGCATCATAACTTTAAATAGCAACATTACCGGATGGATGTTTTCTCAACAGTTTAGAAAATGATAACCACATGTGTTCATGCAATTCAGTAACATTAAAAGGTCATTTAAAGCATTTCAATAGCAAATTTAATCGTGCCTCGTAAAAACGCGTATATATCAGGTAATAGATAGGGTAATAGAGAGTAGTATGCCGCACGGTGACGGCTTTAGTTAGACCACTTAGGAGATGTAAAAAACAAGGTAAATTTTCGTCTCATTTTTTCTTTGAAAACGCTAATCGGATATCTCGAACACTCGTTATCTCGATATTTTTTTTGTTCCCTCTGACTTCGAGATAACGAAAGTAGACTGTATTTTATTTTCTGAGTCGAAGATTATTAATAAGTATTACAGAACTAATCTCTGTATTACATCCAGTAGTTAAATCTAGGTGTCATTTCTTTATTTATGTTACATGTCCATGTACATTATTAAATGTGTACAAAGTGACGAGCCTTTTCTGATCAGCTCCAGCAATTGCGACTTTGAAATAATTAGAGAGTCGGCATTTGATTCGCTAATTGTGTATGATTGTTTGCAAAAAAATCATTTGACTGAAACTTGAGCCTACAATACTAGCTTTGCCTATGTGCAACCGCGTTTATGTGTATACTGTATACGTTTGTTGAGAAAAAATCACGTTATAAAGACATATTATTAACATAAAATATGTCGATTTTTTTAAATCGGCGCATTCCTAACTAGTTGATTCCTTTACTTTCTATATTAATGAACACGTGTATAAATTACCGACGGATTAATAATTGACATTATACAATAGTCACTTGTATAATGCAGGAGCCAACATACAGGCACAGGCAGGTTTAATATTTATTTTACGCATAAGACATATTTAGTTCTTCATGTATCACTAAAATATATGTTATTTTGTTATTATGAAGCAACCCATGACAAATGCTCATGACAAAAACAAACTAACAATCTCCGTGTTTAATTCTCTTTATATATCACGCAATGTTGCGGTTACTTTTTAATCATGATTTTCCTACTCGCAACTCGTGGCCCATTCTTCTTCTCGTGCACGTGCGTTCATTTGTCAGCCATTAAAGGCGCAATATATAATATTTGTTTTTGACTGGTTTTACCGCTGACAGAAATTCCCTCAAGAGTATCGCACACATGGGCATATGTTGACGATCAAACATCCAACGCTGGACACCAAGGCCAATATCCCGTTCAGCCAAGTGGCGTTTAATATCGGGCAGTTGAACCTCGTAGAAAGTAATAGAGAGTTGTTTCTATCTGTTAGTCATACTTCATTTTGATATTTTAATATGTCAAAGAAACGAGTTGCGACATGATCTATGAACACATGTGTTTATGATGAAAACGATTGTTATTGTTACTATAAGACACTCATTATAAATGTTATATCTCATATACTTTTCCTTTACATGTACGTCGTTTGTTTTTGCTGATAAAACAAGGCGATTAATTGAACAATATTTTTTAGCATGAGAGTTCATAAGAGTACCACATAACATTTCCGGGATGTGTTATAAGTCAGTATCACACGTCCAAATTAGTTCGTTTCGTACTTTTACTGATAAATACAAGGCGAATAGTTGAACAAGAGTTTTTTTCATACGATTGGAACGTACCATATAATCACTCCGGGCTGTGTTATAAGTCAATATCACACGTCCAAATTCGTTCGTTTCGTGTATTAAATTTTACTTAAGTATTTGCGATGGTCAAGCAATAGCACGTGATCACCGTATACAACAAAGGGCTACGGTCTCGTAATTTAAGCAACTCAGCTCGATGTATGCATTGCATTTAGCATATTTTTTTATTTTTACGCCTTTCAACGAGTATGTGAGCCCCATCGTAAATCATAAGTTAAAATAAGTCTCCTGTACCAAATGCATTATTACAAAAACAACAACAAAAATAGGTTTATTTGTTCCGGCCCAATATATATGAAGAAATCATAGTATTGGCATTCTATAAAATATAAACAACAGTAATTATGGTGAGACGTGTTCAGTAAATAAGCATAATGCTTATAGATATATAGTCAAACATTTTAGCGATAGTTTAATGTATTGGAACCAATATCGGATGTGGGTGTTATAGTAGCACATTTACGAATGGAACAGTATTGCTCAAACTATACACAATATGCGGGTTCGACTTCAGTTACAGCAAACTTGCAAGTAAAGTATATGAAAAGTCAAAATATTTACCCAATGCAAAAGTAGTTGTGGCTTAGTTCCAGACATTATAAGCACAAATAAGTTTTCTTATATAGTACATTCCAACTAGTTGTCCATGAAATATAGTTCTCTTATATAATCATAAACAGGACAGACTAATAAAAGTAATATTAATTTTCAATACTAAACACAAAATGAAGTTGTTCAACGTGCTCAACCAAAGTTTTATTTGCGTGGTGTATTTGAGCTTCAGACGGAATCCTATATGTCATTGCCAGTAACCGCGATCGGCTGTTTGTTGTTTACGTCATCATATACGTATTTAACACAATCGACTAAAAGATAGTCGTTTAAAAAAGCGTTTTTGTCATTATCTACAGTATGCACTTTTTGAAAAAATCGTATAGTTTCGACTTAGATTTCATCACATTCCCGGGCAAGTCCCCAGCTTTCCTTTTGGACCGAAATTTTGCCGAGATTCTATCTCTTACCATCATATTTGCACACCTTATAAGTACTTGTCTCGTTGCCGATGTATTTGAAAAACGGTATGCAAAGTCGAAAGAGTTCTCATTTCTCACACCCAACTGCCTATAGAAGACGTCAAGCAGTTTCGCTTCAGTTTGTGTCTGGATTTCGTTGCCATCGGCTTCAAGATCGAATACTTCCAGGTTTTGCTTCTGGACGTCTTGGTCAAGCTTCTCGTGTATTTTTGACGATTCCGTAAGCTTGAATTCCAAGGGGTTAAGCTTTTCTTTCAGGCTGCTGAATTGTTCAGTTAATTCTTCGTTTTTATTGTTGAGATATTTATTTTTATTTTCAAGGTTTTTTACCGCCTTGTCAAGGGAGTCAAACTTATTTTTAAGTAACTTGACGCTTTTATATATTTCAATCAACAAGATATTTGAGAACATATCTATTTCTTCGCGAGTAAATATTTCATTAGGCGTGGGGTCGAACACGAATGCACCTTGTTGAGTTATTGGAAGTCGGAGCAACGAGTCCGGAGATGTATCCGGCGTTGTGTCGGCGGTAGTGATCTGACTATCAGTGGTATTTGAGCCGACATCATAGTCGACATTAGTTACTGCTCTACGAGTAGAAGTGCTCTTTACTCTGTTCGTCTTCGGGGGTTCTGGGTTTGATACTTCACCTTGCACGACGAGCACGAAAAACAAATACGCGAATGGTTTGAGTCAAATTGATCACTTCCATCACTGTTCCTGTCTGTTGCTTTTGCGATTTCGGCATTCTCGTCGGTATAAAAGATCCGATTCTTGCTCGCCCATTATGGTAATCCATGTGATCCGTGAATTAATATCCAGGTTCAGAAAGCACGATATCGATACCTCGTCAAGCTACACTGTTTCCGCAATCAGGTACAATCAGGAAGAATCAACGCTAATTTCAATGCCTATTCAATAATAATGTCGCTAACCGTAATAACACTAGGCGGAATAGTGAATTACTGTTCACTTGTGCGCTTATTTTGTTGTATGCATGTTTCACTGTTTTCTCTTAATAGACATAGATTGCTTTATTCATATAACTTTTTCTTTAAACATGAAATTCCAGAATCAGGCACTGCCACATATTCCATATCTAAATAACTGCTATCCGTATATATTTTTATTTTCACAATATTTCGATTTAAAATCCATTTAAATCCATGCCATGTCACATATAGAATCAAAGCGCTGTAGGCACTGAAGGCCTGGGGCTAAATTTAGTGTGACGTAAAATGCATTTACGATGTTTTTACCGAATTTCTCCCTTTGTCCGAATTTATACGGATTGACGCTAGCGGATGAGTGCAGAAGCTCAGAGACTGTAAGACAAGACAATAGTTGTGTATATACTACAGTGTACATAGACGGTGGAGGACAACACGATACTGGTTGTGGGAACGATAACCTTTTGTTCAACTCTACAGATCTGGTAGAGGTTCGTCTACATAGGCGGTGAAGATATACAACAACAACAACATGGCCGCAAAAAAAACTGTTATTGTTGGTGTCAAATAAATCACTTTCAATAGCCTAAAATAGCCTTCCATTACATAATTAACAGATCAGGAAAACACTCATACTTCCTTTGTAATGTGTATACAAAAGAAAATCCACTTAAGCCCAAGACTCACTTTTGCCGGTAGAGCCCCGGTCCATCCCGGTTTGCTAACGCCGATCGACCGGCGAGGACCGAGATGATTCGTAGAAATTGTTAAAGCCTTTCACACTATTTCCCGGTGCCGCCCCGTTTGAAGCCGGTCATCAGCCCGGCAGAGTCCCGGTCAACCCGGACTGGCTACGGTTTATCCCGGTAAAGCCCCGGCAGAGCCCCGGTTGTCGCCTGTAGTGCCCCGGTGAAAGCCGACAGCGTCCCGGCATAGCCCCGGTTGTCGACGGTAGTGCCCCGGTTGATCCCCGGTGAAAGCCGCAAGAGAGCCCAGATATACCGTAACACCGCCGGGACTCACCGTGTCTATACCGGAATCAGACCCCGGAAGAGCTACGGCAACGCCCAGGTTTTACACCGGTCGTCGCCGGTAATGCCCCGGCGGAGCCCCAGTGAATGCCGGCTGCGTTCAGGCAGAGCGCCTGTTTTCTTATATGCCGTAGCTATACCAAGACTCTAACGGCATTCACCGGGGCATTGCCGTAGCTATGCCGGGGTCTGTATGGGCCCCGGTGGAGCTACGGTGCCGTCCCGGTTGTTCCCGGTGCCGCCCCGGTTGTTCCCAGTGCCGCGCCGGTCGTTGCCGGCGACTCCCGGTTCATCCAGGAGGTATTAAACATTTTAATACTTTCCCGGTGGAGCCCCGGTTTTCCCCGGTTCATCCCGGTCGTCCCCGATGGAGCACCGGTTCATCCCGTTAGAGCCCCGGCTCATCCCGGTAGATCCCGGATCACGCAAAGGCATCATAGTGAAACTGGGCCTTTACCCTGATAAAGAACGGTGTACAGATTATGTACGTTGTCTCACGTAAAACTTTCGCGCTCGATTTGCGCGCTCGATCTGCGCAGTGAAATATCATATCCGGTAACTTCGTATATTTCCGAGAATGATCATGAATATGTGTTGATGTTTTTTTTCATTTTCTTTTTTCTTGAATGTCTCGTTTACGCAAAATAAAATAACAATATCTTAAAATATGTTTATAAATACCAAATGTAATGTCTTCAAAAATGTATCAGAAAAAAATTATTCTTACTGTCTCCGTAGACACTCGTATCTTTTCGGCCTAGACCGTCAAGTGAGTAACTTATTCTCGCATGAATAGTAAACAATAATAAAAAACTATGTCGTAGCCAATGCTTAGCAATTTTGCTTCAATAATATTTTTTATACGTTTTATGACACTGTCATGTTATATAGTGATGTTCTGTATTTACAAGGCGGGTCATTGAGATCTTCTTTGATTGCGCATGAATTACCGCCAAGTGGTAAATCACTTCACATACCTGATTGATATGTATGATTTAATAGTGTATGGATGTATTTGATATTGCAATGTACATGTGTAATGAAATACGGCCAACATTAAATTTTGGTAATTAAAACAATACATGCGTAAAGGAGAAAGTTGATATAAACTTTACACTTAATATGCGAGTGTACTTTATATCACATAATTTCGTGTTGCTTGGAGGTTTCATAGTGTTCATGTGTAGCCTCTATTTCGTGTTGCTTGGATGTTTCATAGTGTTCATGTGTAGCCTCTATTTCGTCTTGCTTGGATGTTTCATCGTGTTCATGTGTAGCCTCTATTTCGTGTTGCTTGGACGTTTCATAGTGTTCATGTGTAGCCTCTTTCTTAGGGATTAAACATTTAACGCTAAATATAATTTTTTGAACTATCTAAAATTATTTTTAATTGTTAACCTTTACTGAATTGTTTAACTTTGCATTAATGTGTAAAAGTCAACAGTTATATTGAATCAAATTCATTGAAAATACTTTTAAACGATCGCTGCGATATTGTTATTGTAATGCTACACACTCAACCATCATAACAAATATACATGTACTAAAGTAAAGTATAATTTAATGATTCTTCCTCAATGTATTTCGATAAACCCGAAACTTGATACAAACTGTCGTATATTTCACAACACAAACCTGGCGGTTGTGTATTCATACTTAGTTTTGCATTATTTGTTTATTTTGGAAAATAAACTCACCTAAGTGTATTGTTTTATTGGATGTAATCCGTTGGTTGGGTTATATGTTTGTTCCAAAAGATAAAGACCGCAAATATTGTCTTTTAATTCGTGTTGATCAAGGTCAATATACTTATTATCATATGCAATCAATTAACATTATGAACCGCAGAGCTTTTAATCAAAATTAGATATTTATAAATATCTTAATGGAGTCAACTATGTAGGTAACATACAATTCATGGTAAAATTATTTCAAAATTTGACATGTGATACTAAAGATGTTGCAAGATAACTGAAGTGGTATGTACCGGTGAATCTCGATATTTCAACGTTGTAGGTACCGAGAAAAAAACGTTGAAATACAATGAAGTGGCCTAAAAAACACCATTTAATGCAGGGTTTGTTTTACCAATTGCAATACATTTCGATCACATAAAATGTGCAATGTACACACATTCGAACGTTGTGTACTTGTGTAAACAAACGTAAAGAGAAAGATTTAAAATTGTATCCCCATTTCAAGAGCAGCAATAATTGTAAACCACTGAAACTAATTGTTAACACCACATGTATGGTTGCTTTCGTAGAGTTAACCAAGAATTAGTTACAATGGTTACCCTTATTTTTAGAGCCCGATTGATTATACGGGCTGTTGCAAATTATTTCGACCCAGGAAAATAGCTAGGAACAGAAGATTCAATTGAGGAATTAAACAGAGGTGACTAATTTTAGTCGTTTGCCTAGTTTTATTATTAAATGTTTATTATTGTTTGTAAGATAAATGCATGTTTTATCTTTGACAATGCGGGACTTGTACGAACGAAATTGACAAATCTGTCATTTTCCCAATATTATCAAAAATGTATATTTTTAATAGTTCGGTAAGGACTTATGAAAACATATATCGGCATCAGAATTGCATTCAAGAAAGCAATTAAATAGTGTATAATAATTTAAGATCATTCTGGCAAATCGAACATGAACGCATGTTTGACCGAATTTAATGTCTTTCGTACGTAGTAAGAACAAGTCACACTTAAGAACGAGTTTTACTATTTTAAACCCGCAAATACTCGCTACACTGTATAGTTATATGATCATTTTTGCATTTTGCCAAATTAAAAATTAATTAATTGTTAATTTATAACAATTGTTAAAGCCTCCTCACAAATAGACGAATCCATATGACGAAGCCTGGCGAAAAGGGTAAATTTATGAATTCTAGCGAAATCTTGCCGAAATTGTTTGAAAATTTGTTAAATTGTGTAATATTATAACGAAAGGTGAACGTAGAGGAACTATTTGGTGCGAATGATTTACGAACTTTGACGAACAGTTACTGCAATTAGCTAGAAAGCGTTAGGTCGCGCAAATAATATTCGCTCTTTCGGTTAGCGATTAGGAGCTATTAAGAGCGTAAAGATATGAATGTAAGCGCAACCTTGCGCATAATTGCGCATACCGCCGAATATTTCCGACACGGTGTTTCTGCATCCGGGAGTTTTGATATAGACTAACTTTTTTCCGACTCGACTATGCATGTTGATTATGCATGAAGTCTTTTTCATAAAAGATTTTGCGTAAATTTCGTGTCTTACATTTACTATTACATCCCTTTATAAGGCCAATACAAAAACAACAATATTCTTTATTAACTTATTCCACTAATATGTTACACTTTATTTAAATCTCTAATGTCGCACCATTCTGTCTTGCCATGGCACACATCCCGCTGGAGAGTTGACCCAGTGCTTCAGAGTGTTTCTCACAAGCTTGCCTTTTTTGGTTGCTGTGTTGTTGCCCCTGATATTGACATTCCTGGTATCCTCCAAGTTGCGATTTCTTCTCCATTCCCCAGGAACTAGATCGCCTCTTCTAACATCATGGTCAACCAGTGCATTCTGCATGGTGGGGTACCTGATCCTTATCAAGTTGTGGAGAATGCAGCATGTCTTTACAATCAGCCTTACTGTGGATGGGCTGTGGTTCATCTTTGTGAGAAGTATCTGAAATTACAGATGATCAGTATTGTTATGTGTTAAAAGTTAACGTGAACATTTCTTTTATAAATGAAATTGTGTTTTGAAAAAGGGTATTGCAGTTAAATTCCGCTATTAAGACCACTTTGAATATTAAAAAATGCATTTTTTGACAATATTCAAGTCACAGATGGTCAATTTATGAAGGAAAATGGTCCGATATTAAGACCACTTCGCTATTGAGACCACTATTTTGCCTGGTCTTAATAGCGGAACTTTACTGTACCTTGAATCGGTTGGCCAAAATCCCAAATGCATTTTCTGATGCTCGCCTAGCCCTGGATAACCGGTAGTTCAGGATTCTTTAGTCTCTTGTCAGGACTCTGTGTCCTTAGGGCATGAAAGACCTACGTCCGTGACTACAAAAGAAACAACACTCTCCTCGGAGGAAATGCAAACCAGACGGTGCATGGCAAAAACAAAGACGAAACATGACGAAAACAAAATGAGTGTTGTTACCAACCTGTCAAAGAAGACGTTGACTGATGCTCAGATATCCCTGCTGTCGAAGGGACTGAAGTTCATACCGACTAGAAAAACAATAGACACAGGAAAATTACTTACAGACTTGTCAGCGTGGGAACGCCGTATGCGCTTAAAAGAATATTTCTATTCAGAAGACGCTGAACATAGAACCAGGGAAGATGAGCATCAATACAAAAAGAAGACCTCGACGTGGACTCCAAAGGCTGGCCGCGACAAATGGCTGGACACATATATACAAGCGGTCAAAGACGACATCATTTGCGGATTAAAGCGAAAATTTAAATATAATCTAAGCAAATCGGAAGAACAGGCAATCATAGAATTACTCCACGACGATGACATAGTAATTCGCCCTGCCGACAAGGGGTCGGGGATAGTGATACTGGACAGGGAAGACTATGTCAAGAAGCTGAAGTGTGAAATGTCGGACAGTGAGACATACGTCGCGGTGACGGATGATAAAACAAGGATTGGTGAAAACAAAGTGAAGAAAGTGGTCGATACCCTATACAAGAAGGGGTCCATCGACAGTGACCTTAAAAGGTATCTCACCAGCGGCGGTGGAACTTCCGGTAAGCTTCAGGGCAACCCGAAGCTTCATAAACCTGGGGTGCCTCTCCGCACTATTGTAAACGGCCGCAATCACCCGACAGAGAAGATGGCGGAAATAGTGGAGAATTAATTGAGCGACCATGTAACGTCACTTCCGTCGTATGTGAGAGACACAACCGACTTCCTAAACAAAATAACACAGATACAGCAGCCGTTTCCAGACGGTACCATCTTATTTTGTTTGGATGTAAAGACTCTTTACCTCAGCGTACCAAGAGAAGAAGCCCGTGCTGCAATTATTGAAGCTCTCAATCGGCGAGTGCAACCGGAAGTACCAACCAACGACAAGATCACAATGATGGACACTGTTCTAAATAACAACAACATTTCATTCAATGGAGACCACTACATGCAAAAGGAAGGAACTGCTATAGGATCGCACTTAGGAATGCATTACGCATCGACCTACATGGGAGCCTGGGAAACAGAGTTATTTTCAAAATCAAATAAACATCCAATAGCCTACTTCCAGTTTGTTGATGATGTTTGGGGCTTGTGGACACATGGTTTGGAGGCACTAAAGACATTCCATGCGGTTGCAAATGAAATCCATCCACGAATACAGCTAGAGCTCCGCTACTCCACAGAGCAGCTCGAATTCCTAGACACCACGACGTCTATTCGAAAAGGATGGCTGGTTTCAGACCTATATACCAAACCAACAGATCGGCACCTCTACCTGCACATGGACTCGTCGCATACCGAGTCTACGAAGAAGGCCATTCCGTACGGCTTAGGTGTGAGGCTGAAAAGAATATGTTCGGAAGAGACGGACAACAAAAATACAGAGATGATATAAAAGAGCAACTTCATAAGCGAGGATACAATGGCCGATTCCTCGAGACAGACCTGAAGAAAATTGATAGCAAGAAGCGAAAAAATCTGCTGCATACGAAAGTGCCTTCAAAAAGAACTTCCAGGGTACCGCTCGTTATCACTTTCTCCAGAGCGCTACCAAATGTCGGCCATATCCTCCGGAAACACCTGACAACACTCCACATTTCAGATCATATGAAAAACGTATTTCCTGAACCCCGTTAGCAGCATTCAGAAGAGACTGCAACCTTCGAGACATATTGGTTCATAAAAAGCACAACCGGATGTTTTTCCGAGTTCCCAACAGGAGCGGACCTTGTGGGGCACAGGGGTGCGCAATCTGTCCATACATGATGGAGGCTGAAAAGTTCAGCGACACCACCGGCAAAAGCTACAATGTGCGGAACGAGGTCACCTGCAAATCCACCAATGTAGTCTACGCTGTACGCTGCGGACGGTGTAAGACCTTCGTATACGTAGGAGAAACGGGAGATACCCTGTACCAGCGACATCTTCATAACCTGTCCCGGATACGGACTCGACACAACGACCCGGTAGCCGAGCACTTCTACACAAACGGCCACAGCGTCGCAGACTTCCGGGTCATGGGACTAGAAAAATTAAATGGAACCGACGAGTACCGGAAGACCATCAAACAACTTTGGAAGCGCAAACTGAGGACGTTCAAACCATATGGACTAAACACAAAAGACTAAAATTGGCGCGCAATGTTACGTGCGATAATATAACGTCACTTCCGCTAAAGATGATATGCTTATTCACAAATAAACGCCGCTGAAGAAGACCGAGAGGTCGAAAGCTACGGCAAATTTAATAAAATCGTTAAATTTTATATAAACGGCTTAAAGCGACTTTATTATATAATAAAACATCTGAAAATAAAAAATGGCCGCTGATGAAGACCGTGAGGTCGAAAGCTTCGGCAAAAAATAATACAGCGTTTTTGTTTATATATATATATATATATATATATATATATATATATATATATATATATATATATATATATATATATATATATATATATATGCTTTAATAGATCTGATGTTAACTATCTGTGATATATATGAATTGTAAAAAATTGTGACTGTTGACTTTATTGATATGTTATGTGCACAAAATAAGATTATTACTAATACTATGTGAATGTATTTACTAATTAATCTGTATAAATATATTTTTCAAAACTAAATGCGTCATTTTAGTTTCAAAAGCAACAGAATTAATTCCACAAAGGCCCAATTACATCAACAAAATTGGCTGCTTGGAGGACAATATGAAGCACAAATATAATTATTATGGATAAAACCTTTATGACGAAGAATATCAACGTCATTGTAGCAGATGAAGTTTGATACATAGTAAACGTTATATAAAAAAATATTTATAACAGCGCAAATTTAACGAATTAGAGAATATGATTTTAAGAAAAATAAAATATTTTATTATATTGTTTACCGATTTTACATGCAGCTTTTATTTCATTTTTTGTAACCATATTCAACATAGATATTCTTTGACTAATTAATCACCAAATTTTATTTGGTGAAATGAAATCTTCGCCCTAAAATTCCGTTGCGTAAGTAAACAAAATTAAAATGTATTTCAAAGGTTTTCAAAGGCCGTTTTCAAAGGTTATTGTGTCGTTTAAATAGCATAAAATGAAAATATTGAGCCTCGTTGTCATTAAATAAATATGAATAAAACATATGTATCGAATAGGTGGTTTATACAGCCAAATGTATTCGAATAAAACGTTGAAAAAGCATCAAGCGTTCTGTAAAGGTTCACTAATTGTGCAAATGATCGTGTAGTTCTCATTCACTTTTAATTGTTTTTCAATTTTAATTCTATAAGTTGTCATTAATTCCGTGAATTGTCTATTAGTTCCACATTCAACCTTACTAACTTAATTAGGACCGTTGTATGATTGGCGTTATTGAAATTGCCTTGTCTGGTGAAATAGAGTACGTGAATCCGTCCTCCTCTTCATTCGCTATTTAGCTTGCGGATATGCTCATACGAGACATTTATTCCCGGTATTTGTTATCAAACTAACACATACGAACAGCACAAAAGGGCATGCCACGCTCATTACATCAGCACCAATCCCTTATATCTTGTTCAATCGATTAACTACATTTAGTTGATGTAACTATTAAATATTCAGTGTTTTAGTTTTACCTCTAATCTTAAAGAACTATGTACACGAGAGGCACAGAAACTTCTTGAAAGAAACTTACATAGTTATATTAAAATAATCCTTATTCCATACAATAGAGGATATGATTGTGTTTTCTGAAAATGTATGTAAAAAGAAAGAACGAATTCAGTCTTAATTTGTTTTCTACGAATAAGCAAAGCTCATTAAAAAAATGAACATTCAAATTACTGAATAACGTGGTGTTACCCTTTAAATATAAAATATCCGATTGTTTTAACGAAAATGTGCAATATTGGTGAAGCTTGTTTTCTTGTAATTTTATTAATAATATCTTACTTTTAGGACCGCATTAGTATTTAAAAACGTAGAAATCGATGAAAACTACACTTTATCTGCCGGTGTCAAATACATTGTGTTTTATATTATGCAAACTTGTTAAAATAACAAACAGGATTGTGATACAGATGTCGACTATTAAGATATTGATACAATTAAGAAGAAAACCTGAGTAGTCCTCTAGCTACAAGTTTCTCTGAAGTTGTGGACGCTACAATATCAAATTATCTTATCACAAGAACGTCTGAACCAAATGTCTTGATAACATTTAAGCGTCTGTTCCATTGAATTAAGTAATTTAACATTCCTCTCTAAATTATTTATTAGCAACACTTATAAAACGCATAAAAACTAGTATTCTTCTACATACGATATAAGTGCGTTCATAAACAGCAAACACTCGAAAGTACATGATCATGTTTTGGGAAACTTCATGCAATGGTAGATATATCTAAATGCGAATGTCTAAATAAATGTGCTAATGAATGTTTTCATATTATTGAAATCGAATTATATAGGTCAGAACAGAACATAACTTTATTTCGACTTGTACATAGTACATCGTCCTTCTTAGCCATGTTAAATTATACATCTCAAACGGTCACGTGAAAAAGAAGGTGGATGCACAATAATAATTAGTGTTCATAACGTATTACATAATGCATGACAGTAGTTGGGAACAATCGCATTGTTAAAACATATTATTGTGACAGGTGGCAATCGATTATCATGCTGTTTATATTTATGTAAAATAAACCAAAGTGGAGAGTGGATTATCTTACGCAAATAATGTGGATGAATATGCTAATAGATAGTGCACATTTTTGTTAATGCCAACTATGGCAACAAATTAAACAATCAGACAAAAATATTTCACATCTGTATAAGAGAAGATATTAATTATTTCTTTGGTCGTCTAGAGAAATGTGAAAGATGAATAATAAAGTAGAGACGATGCGGATCATTATAATAAGTATAACACATGATCATAAAATGCGGAAACGTAAGCAGACATTTATATTTCACCTCATGTTGTTGCAGGTACTGGTACTGCATTATGAGGATTGTATACATAAAACGAATATATATACACCGTAAATGTTTGACTTTTATAATACTACAAATACTCAGCTTGCAACGGCAATGAATCAATTAACATATGTTTTGTATTAACTTCCCAGATACAAAACAGCAAACAAATATACTACGTCTTTTGTGAACTGACTGCGTGTGTTGTATTATAGGACCATTCTGTAACAGAATGACAGTATATATGTAAACTAACATCGTGGTACATGTATATAAACTTATTGCATCGCCCCAGCAGCCAATTTGCAAGACTAAATATTCCAATACACTTATTATCTAGGTATTTGATCAGTTAAGGTAATCAACTTCGATCAGAAGAAGAATCAGTAGCAGCAAAAGAAGCACAGACATGATCGGCAAGTTTGTAGGTCGTGTTTCACAAATAAATCCTACCAGATTTGGTAGTATTTTATCTATTTTGTTTAAACGTTGAATTATAAAAAAGTATTATCATTTTCTTTTCTATTTTGAAAATAGTGTATAAATGTAGGTTCATACTAAAATTAAATTACATATATAAAAAAGTAAAAATAAAAACGGTAAAATTTATATACCATGTAGCTAGGCTATCATCACGTTATTTATTATAAAGGCATGGACTTGATCCAACTATGATGGTTCTAGTCAATCTCTTCGCGGAGGTTGCGGTCGTCAGCGCGGGTTTGTAAACGCCGCCTAGACAGAATCAAAGCTCCGTGGTTTCTTCGGTTAACAAGCATCCTATAGACTCGATTTATCGATGAGGATTTAGCGGCAGTGTCAAGCTTACGATATCTAATTTAGACTCAGTTTTGCGTCCCTTATAATATCTCACATAGTGGTGATCCAATACGGGACGGGAATAAAGGCATAGACTTAGAAACAACATACATCAATAGAAGGGGTTTTGAATATATACAGGCTGCTATCTGTGATACTGCCATAATAAAAAGTTTTACATAAAGAATGATTTAGATAGTGCTAGCTAGGTTTGACTCAAAATTCAAGAAGTACTTGCACATTCCAATTTACATAATATTCTTTATTTTGGACGTGTGTTTAAGAATCGTTTGAATCGCTAGAATCCAAGAATCGCTAGACGGACAACAAATCCATCCCACCATGGCAACCTTGACATTTAATCAGTTCAAATGTACAAATAAAAGCACAAATAAAACCTTGGCGCAGATCTTATTAAATAAATACGATAACTGCAATTTAAGTTGCAAAGTCTTTCCTAGTAAAATTGCTAAGCATTGACATCTATTATTTGCAAATGTCAACAACTGTATTCTTGTCCCTTCAATCTTCCACACGCCTTTTACTTAATGAATTTATCAACAGTAACAGTGTATTTTGGAGCTGTATCATTAAATTTAAATCCAACAATGTACGTATGATCGTCATTTCGAGACAGCCCTCAGTATCTTACCTTTCAGAAAATGTCAATCTTAAACGACACATAACAATCCTTCTTTATACAAAGAATACATTATCGTTGATAAATGCCAACCACTAGATGTTGTTTAATTCACACAGATCTCAAGTCCAAAAATGTGTCTACCCACCGATAAATACTGGCGCAAAAACTGTTTGATACAGTTAAAGCGCAACGTGTTTTGGTCGGTATTACAATCTTCAAACATTTTGTCAAAGAGTCAATAATATAGAACAATGTGCATCTTAGCCGGTATTTTTAGACTTAAGAATACATAATAAACTAATCAAGAAAAATACGGCCAGTATTTAAATATTTATTTCAAAGAGGTTTATTTAAAGAGCAAACTTCTGCCAAAACCACTACCAAAATTCCATTCTTTACGATCATCTACATATTAAGGTCATTTTCCTAGTGATGTTTGAGGACAATTGACAAGTTAAAATTTAAAACAAGCTCAATATTGGGAAGATTTATTTTTTATTTTCGAAAAACAGACAAAGGAGCATCGGAGCAAAGCAGCCTCCATTCCTTCATTTATGATGTTCAGGTTTATTCAATACAGATGTTAAATTCATCACGCACCAACATTATTTTATGTAAGTGCAATGGCGTCGTGATTAATTTGAATTATATTAGAATAACAATGAATTACCTGTATCTGAAAATGTGGTTCGATGATTTACAACATCTTCAGAGCGCATTCACTGTCTTGATTGTGTTAATTTAATCTGAGAGACAAATTGCGCTGAGACGAGAATGATGTTTGCAAGTAAAACGCCCTCTTTTGCGTCTGTATTTGTATGGAATTTGACACGTTCAAAAGTAAGTAGTGTTTTAAAGTTCAGAGCGATAAATACAAACACGATTGAAGGTTACGATTAAACAAATAAAAATTAATAACAAATTATTGAAAGCTCATTTAAATAGATTTTATGTTTAAAAGGGCTTATACTTATAAAGGAAAGATCCAGTCCGGTTTTTAACTTTAACAATAAATGTATTACTACAATATTTCCACAGTCATTAAATACTCAAACAAACTTTTACCGACAATTACTGAAAATCGTTTGTTTTAATAATCATATGCTGCTGTAGTTCGTTAACAGAGGTTCTTTTTCATATGTGTCTAATATGTCAATATAAACACCTCTTAATAGTTCAAACAATTATTATTCAGACAATAATTTAGCGCGGTATGTTCAGTCATCATAAATGGGATTTTAGTTTATGCAATCTTGTTCATATCCTACCAAAACCAAACGTTCAAACCAGTTGTGTATGAACACTTGAAAATACGGTGTCACCGGTAAAGTATTCCGGGAGATTAGAAAACTGTTTGAAACATAAACAAAATATTAATTTCTGTTTTTAACTTGATTGTTTACCTGCATGTAATTCTTAATTTGTTAATTTTTTTCTTTTAATATAATGAAAGAAAACAGAAGGTGTTTTACGTTACGTTGGGGGTTTACTTGTTTTTTTACCTGGTTGTTTTTTATGGTTCACCTTTAACAACAAAAAAAGCTGCGTGTCAGTTAAAACATTAAAAACATGATATGAAATATGCTTTGTTGTATTTTAGTATTAGTCTGTTCTCTGTCGGTAATTAAATTCATTTTAGATATATAAGTACAAGTTGCTTTGGATTCAAGACTTATAGATGAAAACCTAAATTGTATATGATGTGAATTATTACGCAAAGACCAGAATTTAAAAGAAAAGCACGTGGCTTCGTATAACACATTTGTAGCATAAAAGCGAAACAAGTAAGTCGATGTGATTATACTTCAACATGTGATAGCACAATCACATATTTCGTAAAACAATTAAGACATAAAAAAGGTGCCAGCATAAAGTATGTGGTAAATCATCAATGATCCATAAATGGTATATTTAACCACACGAGAGGTTTTGTACAGATTCATTGTTTTTTATTTTGAACATTTTACTTCACAAATTGTATAATGGCTGTTATGTAAATCACACTCCCATTTCATTGAAAATAAAATAGTTGTAGGGTACAAAATGCTTAATACGCTTATGTTTATTTATTTTTCAAATCCATATTCACAAACCAATTAAAAATTAATAACCATAAATATTCGAGATTTATTCACGTCTTCCAATGCATTTATAATATAAAAACATGTATCTTATCGTAGCCCAATTCAACTGTTCAGTAGAAACATACCGCTGTTCTGAGACATGGAAATCAAATATCAGCGAACGAACTACACACACATTCATTACATCTGTATTCCTAGAATGATCGACAATTTGTTACCGACTAAAGTTATAATGAATAATAACTTTGTAACGATATCACTCAATATTGAAGACGTCTAGTTACACACGTTTGAGTTTAGGAAATTAAGAGGAAACTATTATTTCTCAATGGTGGTATATTGTAAACGGGTGCAATGATGCCTCATTAAATAAGACAACCTGAAAAGAAAAATGCATTTTATGTTCATATTGATTAACCAATAGGAGAGACTGTACGTAGTGATGGGTGCGTTTACAACATACTTTTTTCGGTTTTCTGGATATGGACTGAGCTAAGTATGTAAGCTATGAAACGACATTTGCTTTTCTTTAGAAAAAACTATGTATGTGATTTATGACAGACATATAACTCCATTAGACAAAACCATTGCAATCCGATTTTATTTATAGCGAGAGCAAAAACTGTGATATGACCAAGGTAATAATAATGGTTGACATATATCACTTTTTTATCATTTCAATGTATTAAACATATTATTAGCACTATACTTATACAAATATAATACTGATTTTATACTTTGAACGCAAATTACTAGCATTTCTTTAATGTTTAAATAAACGGTACATATTAAGGTTAATGCTATACAGTATTTTAATAGTTTAAAGCACGGATATTTGAACACCCACCTTGAAGTATATATTAATCACAATGTACGTGATTCCGTCGTTGGGTCCGTCTGTCTGTTCGCGTTTCCGTCTGTCCGTTGAAACAAACAACATATATAATTTAACCATGTATGTCTTCGTCATGCTATTAAGTCAAATGTGTGCAATTTTTAATATCCTTTGTTAAACAAATCAAAATGTGTATAACATTATATTAATCTGAACATGTTAACATAGCATATGTTAGTCTATGAAAACGAGATGACACTCTTAGACTAAACATTGGTGTCAATTTTAAGTTCCTGTTGCTATTGGTGACATATTGAAGGAAATGTGATCGGTTACGATTACATTTGGGATTAAATAAACAAATCACTGAACACTGATTCGGACGCAAAAATCATGTGGGCCTTTCGGCCAATACTATTTCGTGTTTGTTACCTTCCTGATAACCATTTTTAGATTAATGTTGCTTTGTGTAAACACTCTACTCTCTTAATCAATTAGGAAATTGAAAGCTTGTGAAACTTGAGTGATATAAAGCTTTAATAAAGCAAAGGTGCGATGCTGTGCATGGTCCGTCCAAAGAGTTTGTATACGAGCTACATTCAATTGTTTAAGACAACGTGGGAGTAGTCATTGTATGTTATACAGGGACATTTCCTACCAAACATATTGAATTTATACGGAAGAGAATGATAGTGTGAAAATAATAAAAGGGTGTAAATAATGTTTTCATAGGTGTTTAAACTCACAAGAATTACCACCGATATTATTATTAAATACTGTCATGATTGTAATTGCCAGATCTCAAAAGAATGCATTAGAAAACTAATATTCGAATATACAAGAAGACAGATAATTAGAATTCTTAAGTTGTTACCTAAGTATTATAACAAAGTATATATATTAGAACGAAAAATCACATTTAAGTCACCGTATCAACAAAAATAATTATGGTACAGAAGAGAGTGCAATATACATAAGTACATCGACCGATACTTAAAATACTTTTGTTTCGTTTATGATATTGATCAAATAATATACTCCAACCATAAAGACTGAATACAATTTTAACTGTTTATTGATTGGAGATATTGTACTATTTAACACTTAATTGTAAATAATTGCCATCATAACTTGTTATACCCACTCACAGATTGAAAGAAAAATATAAGCAATTATCATTACGTGTATTGTATTATTGCATACTTTACTGTAAACAATTGCTCAGTCGATAATTTCATTCCTTCATTTTTATCTTATCTTTATCGAATTTATTTGTGTTTATTTTAATCTTTAACAGCGAACTGTTTGATTACCTCTTTCAATAATAAGTATTCAAGTCACAGAGCATTGCGACGACTACCAGCCAGTGTTATTGTTTGTTGGCTCGTAGTTAAATAAGAGCCTTATGTCATGGTTTACTAAACATTCCTAGTCTTGTACAAGATTATGTGTTCATAATTAAGTGGTATTTAATTAATAATTAGTCCCTGCAGAAAGCAGTTCAAATCGAACTGTTCATACTCGACGCCTACATGCGTTGGAGATGCAAATAGTAGAACGTATGTCAGCGTCTTGGCGAAGGGACGGCGTCCTGATAGCTATATCATACATGAACGATAAATATCGCAAGCACTGCTCACACTGATTACATATTTGTATTGATCATATTGACATGGCATTTACTAACAATTAAGAAGGTGTGTTTTGGCAAACGAATTGCACGTGGACTGATACACTGTCTTAACGTTCTAAGCAGTCAAAGATAACTTAATAGAAGCAATTAAGCAGCACATTACCACGTAAAACGCAACACGCCTTCACAATTTTTTGATAAAGCAAACTATGGTAAATAAATAAAGTCTTTGATCAATTTTCAAAAAAATAAATAAAAATTCTTATTAAGTTGTAACTTAAGCATAATTGCTTTGCCAGTTAAATCATGGAATGAAACAGTTTTTCAATTTATTGACCGTCGAAATCAATGATGCCTCTTTAAACTCTGATATAACTATCAACTCTGAAAGAAGCACTTGTATTATCCTGCATGTAACAGATGGTTGAAAGGGATATCCGGTTTTTATCAGATATAATGTAGTGGAAATCTGACTAGAGGGTTGCTGTTTGCTACGATATCTGCTAGTCATCATTTGTATGAGTAAGTGATCGCTTTACTTGCACATGCATTTGATTAAACGTTTTATACGTTTTTAAGCATTTGGAAGTATTGTCCTCGAAAATATTTCTGCCATGTTGTGAGCAAAAGCGACCGATGTGTAAATACTAGCTCTGAAACGATTTGGCATTATATACCATGTATTAAACGAGTTTAGCATTTTTGATATTAATCGAGCCTTTAACAATTATATTTTGGCAGTTTTTATAATGTGTGTAGGCGTGTCTCTGTTGAATTTAAAGTAGGAAAAGCGTCTAAATAATTGCGTTTATCTATTTATATGCATTATTTGTTATTGCTAACGCCGTGAGTCAGACTTCAGGCAAATTGTTTTTCAAACAATGTTATAGCACACAGACAAATTGAACACCTAATTCATCGAATTATAATGACAAATTCCATATAATCACATGCAATAATCTGTAACCAGTGTGAACAGTGTTTGCACAATTAATCTCGTCTGTTTACTTTTTCTATCCGGACGCCACCACCACGCCAAGTGGCATAAATACGGTCTAACAATTGCATTTCCGACACGTGTAAACGGCTGGTATGGTCTGTCGGATTTGGATAGCTTCCTGTTGTGACAATTAATTAATTAAAGGCACCGGTCAAGACTATAAAACAGACTTATACTATAAATGCATTATATTGGCGCGCTTACACACACACATTTCTTTCTTAAATTTAATAAATCATAGTTTGGAAATAATGAGTGTGAGATCTTTTTATCTGCAATGATTTTCGCCTATTGCATGTTTTTATGCTCATTTATATATTATTTTATCGATTTAAAAAGATTTTGACCAGGTTTTCGATGTCTAACTCGATAAAAATATATTTCAATGGATTTATGTAAAGTTCATTTCTCGCTATACAATTTATATGCAAAACAACAATCTATTCCGCGAACGAGGACTTTAATTGTTCAAGAGCCCGATTTGTAACACGAGCTGTTGTAAATTACCTCGACCCAGAAAAAGTAAGGGGCAGAGGATTCAGTTGAGACATATACAAGCGACACTTAACTTAGTATATTCAAGTTTGTTTCCATGGTTTCATTTTCAGATGTTTTGTATTGTAAAGAATAAATGTTTGTTTTATCCTTGACATCGTGGGGCTTGTACGAAAATATAATTCCATGATTGTGCATGATTTTTTTCCCAGCATAAATAATTATTTATTTTAATAGTTTAATTTTGACTTAATAAAATACATTCAAGAACAAATACACGCGTGTATTATAATTTTAAATCTGTTTGCAGATTAGTCGAACATAAACGAATGTTCGACATTATTTAATATTTTTCTTATGTGGTAAGACCAAACCATATTAAAGAACGATCATTCGACTATTTTAAACCCGAAATTACTCGCAACACTTCTAATTGATATGATCATTTGCGTTTAAACAAATTGACTAAAAACAAAAATAACTAATTGTCAATTTAAAACAATTGTTATATATTTCTCTGTTAACTCGCATTGACACCTCGCTGAAGCGTGCAATATAACCGATTGTAATTGTTTGTGTTGTTCCCTGTGTCCTATATAGATGTATTATGAATCTATATTTTGAAGACTTTGTTTTCAAATATTTATTCCATTCCGGGGTAAGTTCATTAAATATATAGGTACAATGTTTCCGCATAGAGAACAGCAGTCAACATGTGGATACCATTTGATGTGGAAAGAAGTTAAATGTTACTTACTAGTTCAGTATAGAACGTCAGAATTATTTCAAATATCGATGTTTGAATGTAATTGAAAGTGATAATATGTTTTTGATACTTAATCTAAGACTATATGTATGAATTAACTAACTAATATTGAGACATAATTTTTTTACAAAATATCCAATATGCATCATTGTTGTTACAAAAAAAAACAATTCCACAAAGACCCAATTACATCTTCCCACTGTTAGAAAGACAATTTGAAGGAAAGGTATAATTACTAAAGATACCATTACTACGAAGACAATAAACGCCATAGAAGCATATTGTGTTTGACATAAAGTAAATGTAATAGTTTAAAACAATTATACAAATCCATCTTAAATGATTACGAAAGTCATATTTATTTTTAAATATAATACTTAATCACAATAATCACAATTTTTATTTTGTTTCCCGTTTTGATACAAACAGTTATCATTATTTTTAGTTACATGTACAAGAGTAACGTTCTTCGACTTATAGATCACATGACTCTCTTATTTGGTATTTGAGTCCTCAACATAAATGCCGTCACGTTAGCAAACACATTTAAGAATGCATTAGGAAATTTGAAAATATATTGTTTTCGTCTTTAAAGCATACAAAAATATATAAGCGTATCTTTTATTTGATAATCTAGAACACGTTATATATTCAAGAATATATATATATTGGATATCTGGTTCGTTTAGCCAAAGGTATTCCAATAAAATGTTGGAATACACCTCAAGCGCTCTTATAGTCACTAACTTATGCTATGGTCGCGTAGTTACCATTCACGTTTTAATTATTTTTTTTATAAAAATTCTATGAGTTGTCTTTAATTTCTGAAATTGTATATGTATTCCTAATTCGACCGTCTTAACTTTATTGGGGCGGATATGCGATTGGCTTTATTTAATGTGCACTGGCTGGTTTAAGACGGTACCTGAATGCATTGGTTGCCTCGCTCTTTAGCCAGTGCATACTTTATTTATTTATTTAATTTATTATTATTGTTCTAATACAGATTAAGTCTCCTAGATCTTATAAACGTTTTTTTTGTGTTTACTTATCTTTTATATTACGATCCTCATATTTGGAGTATATAACATATATCATTTGCTTGTATGTTGTTTATTTTGTAATATTTACGCAGCTAGAATTCTTGGTTTTGTATTGTAATTATATTTCATCGCAATTCCCGCATTAATATTTAAGAAATATGACGATAAAGAAAACCACACGCTCCAACACGATTATACTTAATCGTGTTCACATTCACATGTTGATAAACTTGTTAACATTAAACTGGGATTGTGACACAAATGTCGACTGGCTTCTCGATTGAAATGCGGGATTTCTTGACGAAATTAAGAAGACAACGTGATTAGTCCTCTAGATACCAGTTTCTCTGCATTTCTAAAAGCTACCAATAACATATTGTATTTTCCAGAGAATGCCTGTACCAATGCATTGCTTATTCTTTAGCGTCTGTTCTATTTAATAAGTTAATTAACTTATCCGCTCTAAATTTCTAATTTGCGTCAGTTATAACAGCGCATGAACACAAATTGAATGCTCACTTCTTATTTAAATCGAACTACCTACCAACTTCAATGTTTGAAAGTAATAATACTATTTTAATTAACCATAAACAACAACCATATATCAATGAACATATAGTTATATAATATTCTCAGATACATATCAACATATACACATTATTACGTATGTGTAGTACTGACTGCGAGGACAAAACTGTAAAAGAATTACATTGTTAATAAATTATCATCGCCATAAATGTATTATCAACGTTAACCATTGTCCAGGCAACACATTTACAATATAAAATAAGCCAATGCATGTATTATCAATTCAGGTAACCAACTGTGATCTTAATGAGTAGCAGCAGCCAACGAAGCACAGGTATGTTGGAAAAGTTGGCAGACGGCGTTTTCCTCTTGTGTCTAAATACCAGCCTCTCTACCGACTCGGTTGGTGTAATTAACCTAGAAATCGCTGTATTATGTGTATGGCTATTTTTATTGCGTAATTATAACTGTTTTCTTGATATCGCGTTTTTAATGGGTAATGATATAGCGGAATAATTATTGTTATTTCGGCATCACGTTATGCATGGGTTCTTTTATAGCGTAAATCTTTGTGTTAGCTCGGCATCACTTTGTGTTCATCTATTGTAATCTACGTCAAAGAGTTGATGGATACTACGGAGTATTTAGGGACCATGTGTAGTTTTATCCATATCTCTGTGTTTATATGGTACTTATTTGTGGTAAAGGTACCTTTTAGGTGTATTAAGTATAAGTTATCGCGATATCACGTAGTGTACAGATACTTTTTCAGAGTAATACATGTAGATATCGCGGTACTACGTAGTGTATAGGTACTTATTTTGAGTGATAAATGGAGTACTTCCGGTATCGCGTAGATTATTGGATTCTATCTAGTTGCAATAAATACAATTAAAGCGGCGTAATATATTTTACAGGTGCAATTTAGGTATATAAATTTACTTATCGCGGTTTCGCGTAGTTTGTAGGTACTATTGAAGTGTAATAAATGAAGTTATCTCCATATACCGTAGTGAATAGGGTATCCATAGGGTTATAATTTTCAACAAAGCCGATGAGGTAAGTGAACAAAATCTCTAAAACACTAAAACACGCATTTTGATATTAATACGTTTTCATATAAACATATATGATCGTACATAAACCTTAACGTCAGAGTTCCGTACATTTCAGGATTTGGTGACACACGCCCATTCGACTCTTTCTACGGGGGTCGTCTGCGCGGAGTTCTCAAGCGCCGCTTGGACAGCATCAACGATTACCATGGTTTCTCCAGTTTTAACAAGCGTCCCATCGACTCGATTTATCGCGGAGGTCGGAAGGTTCGCAAAGCGTCCGATGAACTCCATTAACCGAGGAGGATTTTCCGGTTTTGTAAATCAAATTCTATCAAGGAGGTTTGTTTTGATTTGTCAAAAGGAAGTTCAACTCAATTAGAGGCAACTGCGGATTACGAGGCTGTGTCAAGTGAGACGATTCCGGAGAAAAGACCATTATTTTTAGGATGATTCAAAACTTACTTTAAGCATCAGTCGCATTGTACAGAGTTTGTTTTCATTAATCGCAAATGCAATATACCGTTTTTGCCATAAACAAGATCCTATCACTTTATTTTCTCTCTCTTAAGAAGTATAACGTGAATATACGAGCTATTTTAATAAAATGCTTATTATTAGTTAACCCCTGCCCCCCAAAATCAATACGATATCACAACTCTATTTAGTTCTTCCATGTGTCATCAAGAAGTATCAAATCTAGAAACTATTAACGTGGATAACTGTTGAAACTGCACAAACATATGGAACTGTTTGTATCAATATACTTATTTGCTGACAGGACCTTTTACCCATGAAGGGAAACATAATCAAACAAGGATACGGTAAACGATTGCAATTCAATAATTTCAAGATAAAATGGGTACGAAACAATTGATATTTCTTTTCTTTTTTTCAAGTATATGTTGGGAAATAAATATTCACACAAAGAAACAAAAATGGAACACATCTGATAATTGTGTATTGCGCATTATATACATAGATGGTGACGACACTACGTTATTGTCACCTCTATACTAAGACGCATCACATTCCCCTGGTTTGGGGAATTATGCTTCCGCCAAAGTAGTTCTGCGTAGGAATGAAAATGTTAATACTAAAAGAAAAATCGTTTTTATTGTGTGTTTAAAACGGAATTTGTTTAAAGAAATGTTATTTAATTATGTTTAAAATTGATTTGGAATCTCTATTAAGACTGATAATGATTATCAGAAGAACGATTACCTGACCTGCCTTCGCTTTCTCTTTTAACTCTAAAAAGAAGTGCAGCCCGTATTTCCTTTCGCGTTAGTACACAGGTCAGTAAGACCGGTTTGTACACAATGGTGTATTGTATGGATACAATCTCTTGCACGACGGTTATATTACATTCACCTCTGTGTTGGGCTCAGAACGAACTATTGTTATGAAAGCGTCTCATTTATATCATGATCATTCCAAGCGTTCATTATTGAGTTTACAGAATACTAAACAATCTCTTGCACGACGGTTACATTGCATTCACTGCATTAAAGAAAACCATCTCATACCATGATATTTTATATCAGTCTTAATTCATTATTATAAAATTGATATGTTTTTTTTATGTTAAGAAACCAACACACATACACACGTCGAAGCAATTCCTAACGTCACTCAAAAACAATATGTTCAATTGTTTACATTTGTGAAGTGCGTGGAATGATTCCATCTGCGTAAATGGGCAATAAATTAGTTCCAAAGAGTTGCATTCAAACTCGCAAGTTTTTGCACGATTTATCGTACATTTAAAAGTCATATTTCTTAATTTAATGCATGCGATCTTAAATATCCAATCAAATATACGTTGAATGCGTTTGTTCGGTTTTATCTATTTTATAGACAAAATGGAGGGCTGAGCCTTTCGCAGAGTTGTATGTGAAAGCAAGGAACGACAACTCTGCGTGGAGATTAGTATGGATAAACGGTGCCGATCTTATCAAGTATCCTTCGATTTATTCAATTTCCGTGGTCATTTAGCCACATTATTATTGCTAACCCAATTCAACAAAGCAGATGTTTTTTTCCTTCATTAAAAGATGTTTGTGTACAGAAAATATTTTCTAACGTTTTGTTGTTTGTTTCTATAAATGGATATGCTTTATTAGATGATCACGAATTATGACTTTCAAGAAATGCTCATGCAAACTGTTCAACATTTACCTCTAAACTTGTAACAATATTTACTCTTTTCCATTCCCATTAGTGGATACAGTTTGTCTCTTGATTTTACACTCTATAAACTAATGCGTGACTTATGTTCACTCTTGACTGTCCGGAATGGCAAAAGTTCAATAATGTTGTACGCGTATCTGCTTTTAAAATGCTTGTGAAGAACATTCACTATCAAAATAAATGTGATGCGGCACTACCGTTTAAGACGAGAGACACCTAATGTTACGACAGTACATGCTCTTAGAAAATTGCTGATAATTGTCAGCTTCTTTGATGCCTCATTGCGTTTATTTTACTTCAAAGGATATATAACAATTACCATTACGATTAAGTATGCTTCTTAACGTAATTGGTTGGCTGTAAAAGTCATGAATGGAAATCGTTCTCAATAAATTTGCATCTGAAATGATTATGGTAATTATTTATCACTCGAAGCAGCTTGTTTAATGACTTTTTGAAGGGGTAATCGTGATATTTACGGCTCCCAGACACGAACGTCCGAATTGCATTTAATAAAATGTTGACAAATCACGAATTATACAATGTCATACTTGTAACATTCTTGTTATGGGTTCTATTGTGCTTGTTCTATCAATGGTTTGTTAGACAACGGTTTGTTGGTCTGTTCTTCAAATACATAGCTATGTTTAGCATCCAGGCGGCGAGTACTTACATAAAATCTATATTCTGATAAAAACTATTAGATACATGTATAATTCGTGAATAAATGATAGACATGAAGCGACTTACACAAACGTATGCATACCATCAGGATCCGTGAAGGTGATTAGAATGATAAGTGGACTCGTTATATCATGTTGGATAGACTATTGGCCTAAAAGAATATAGCAATCTTGTTTCAATGTTCCAAACATCCTTAACGAGATTGTTTCAGTAAAATATGTTTCTTGAACAGTGCGAACTCTGTAACGATATCTGCCTGCTCGAACCTTATCAGTAAAGTAAAATATATTTTATTTGACTTTTAAGTGATATTATGCTCCAGTGATTTATTAATTGAATTAAATATATATCCTAAGTCCTTTCATTGGAAATTATTGAAAAGAAAATACTTCTTTCATGTTATTCAATTTTAATTTGCATCTGTGTACGACTGCAAATATAAGGAACAAATGCATCTGAACATAATTGTAAAACTGAAAGAGAGGGTTGTTCAACCCAAAAGTCAACTTTGTCAATCCATTATTGATAACACTGACTAAAGCATATTGCAATGAGAAAAACCAATGCGATATTGAGCGTTTGACATTACATGTTCATAATAAACATCATTTTTTTACTGAATATCTTTTTATACCATCATTTTCAGGAAAAGTAAAACAGCCTATTGCGAAACCTTACTTCAAAACATGATTGCATATAACGATAAATACACGTGCAAATCATGCGGATATTGTTCGTGATCTATAACAACTCGTTATGAAATAAAATGGTTGTAATACCGTCCTAACACACCTATACATTCTGTCCACACAAAATAGCTTAGAATATATGTACTACGTAATATATTTTAATCTAGGAATAAACCGCACAAGAACAACAAATTCATTCCATAAATTGCATATATCATGTATTAAAAGGCTTTGAACAATATCAAAACATTTGCAATTGATTTTCATGCAAATAATGTAAGGTAAATCAGTACACACTGAATGTTTAATTGCATCGTAGATCTCTGGTGTTAGGTGTCACATACCATCAAGACCAACATCAGGCTATTGTTATGCAATTGGAATATTGAGTATGTTTAGATAAGGTTTACAACCAAAACTCTGGTGTACAGTCGAAGAAACGGACGAATACTTGCATCACCGGTCGATTGCCATCAATTTACACTTTAGTGTAAGTTATCAAATATTTATATAATTCCGATCTTTGCATATGTAATAAATTTAACGCCGATGAGTGCTACGTGAATGAGACTCAACTTAATCACACAATCAAACATCATATCATATGCAGACATTTAGCTCCCTATAAGAATGTTGCCAAAATGAAAGTTACGTCAAAAAACGTGTTTGTTGGTTTGTGTGTTATGTTTATCGTGAAACGATTTTCAAAAGCGAATCCATTTTAAAAGTAAATGTGGTTGAAACTATTTGCATTGTTTGCTAATATGTTTTACACATAAAGAATTTCATTATCATTGATATATTTAACAAACAAAACATTGTGTTGCACAAATATCAATTTATTTATAAGATTTTTGCTAAGGGAATGAAAAGATTAAAAAACAATTCATTGCGAAATCATTCAGATAAACGTTTATCCCCGAATAGAAGCACATGTAAATTAAATTTAGCATGGTATCTCTGTTAGATTGCTGTTTTCACGATGTGAATATAATTGTAAGACTTTGGATGAACAACATGGGTGCTATAGGTAAGGAGAATAATGTATCTAAAGTTTGGAAATAAAATATCGCGCTTTTCACCCGACAAATAAACACTTCAACCTCGTAAATATCATAAGAGAAAGAAAGTCATAAGTTATTTATCCAAGGTTTCTCCTGAGCAGAAAATAAAATGTACATACTGTACTCAGTATGATAGCCAACATCACAAACCTAACGGTACTGTACATACTTATTTTTGAATTTATTTTGAAAAAAAGTCACAGTGGTCTGTTGTTTTATTCTACGTTGAATAATAAAGTTGTGTCAAAAAGAAAAGACCGCCATTATTGTGTTATGATTTGTGTTGATCAAGGTCAATTTTCTTATTATATGAAATTATTTTGCACTACGAACCGCTAATCGTTTAAGCAAAATGAGATCTTTATAAATGCCCGTATATATATTTGAATATAAAATTAATCTTTATTATAAATATTGCTGTATAATCGGTGGAGGATAAAAGGAATTGTTATAGTATTTCATAATTGAAAATGTGTTAGAAAAATTATGGTTTAACAACTGAAGTTGGTATTTCTGTACCGTCAAATATCGTTATTTCGAAGTTTCTTTGACCAAGAAACAAACTGCGAAAACATGTTGATATAAAAAATATACTGTCTGTTCCATATGTTTCGATCGCATAATGGTTACAATATATACAACTTAAAACGTTGTCTACTTCTGTCAAAAAATTGTCCAAAATAAAGAAAACTACGAAGATGTCTTTACACATTATTCCACCGTTTCCAGCGAACCAAGCATTGCCAACAACCGCAACTAATGTGTTAACAACACTTGTATAATTTCTATCGAAAATTTCGTCTCGAATTAGGAACATTAGTCGACCTCATTTTATTAAGAGACCGATGGCTCACAAGAGCTGATCTGAATAAGCCCGACCCAGAAACAGAGTTAGAAACAAAGTATTCGATCGAGAAATTATACAATCGTAACCAATTTTGGTTTGTAATAATTATTTTAGTTTTTCTTAAACATTTGATAAATGCGTGTTTAATCCTTGATATTTTGGATCTTAAGCACAAAATATTTGAGTGTTTACCACACTTTTCCATGCTTTGATATTAACATGTTGCATATTTCGATTTGACACATGAAATGACCAATAATATGGCAGCAAAATGACATTCAAGAATGCAACAAAACCGAGCGTCATTTAAAATTGTTTTGCAGGTCATTCGAACATAATCAATTGTTCGACACTATTTTATCTCTTTTTAACGCAATAAGAAACAAGATATGTGATTGTCAGCAACACAATGTCCCCTGCGCCGCTTTGAAGCTATTTATTTGACAATGACATTTAACCACTCAAAATGTGCAGCTGCATGAGTTACACATGCATGCCAAATATCAAATTGCTATTTTCAATATTGCAAAAGTTATGACAAATGTTAAAGTTTGACGCAAATAAACAAACAAACACACAAACACACAAACACACAAACACACAAACCAACAGACAGGGCTAAAACAATATGTCCCCCACTATAGTGGTGGGGGATATAAAAAGCATTTTAAAAATCATTTTTCTTCCATTTAAACCCGAACTTACCCGTATTTCTCAAAATACATCTGATTTGTATTATTCATTTTCGAAGAAAGTTACCGAAAACAGCTAATTGCTCATTTAAAGAAACTGTTAAGCATCGCGCGGTTAACTCAAAAAGACATCTCGCGGATGCTTGCAACAAAACCGACTTAAAATTGTGTGTAGTTTTCCATTTCCTTAGAAGTTTTAATCCAGATCCGAACAGTTATAAAAACCAATGTAATCCCCCGGTGCAAACAACGCTGGCCCAATAATAGTATAATGCAATAACAACGAATGATAAGGTATGTGATATAGGGAGGATCGAAAATAAATGTGTGAGATGTGTTTGTACCGGGAGAATAGCGGTGCTGTTTTAAAGTCCGGAGTATCTATTTTACATGTAGTTCAAATGCTTCCAGATTTTCATTTCCGCATAGTTAGCTGCAGTCAGTACATGGTTGAAGTGAAAAATAGTCAAATACAATGAATTATTAAGAACGTCATAATCCTTTCAAATATAAATGTTCAATTGTAATTGAAAGTAAATAGTTTTTACTTTGTAACTCCAGGATTATGTCTATATATTCACTATTTAATCTTGAGAAATATATTTTTACAAAAAGTGTTTAACAATACGCGACATTTTAACGACAAAAAAACAAACTATTTATACAATAAAATTTCCGATAACAAAGACATAATTGAGAGTTAAGAATAATGTTTGATTAAAGAACATAATTACTATAGTTGCGACTTCAAAAAGAAGAACAGGATTTATAATTGTAGTTGATGTTGTTTGATACCATGTTTATGTAATATTGTAAAACCATTCAACGCCGTGAACTTAAATTATACACAGACTGGCTTTTAAACAGAACATCACATGATTAACATACTTTCCCGTTTTTAATGCAGTAATCGTTATTTGTGTTACATGTGTAACAGACTATTTTATGTAACTTACGAATCGAGTTTCTTATTTGTCCTCAACTTACATCCCCGTCACGTAAGTATGCAAATTAAAAATGTAACGTTTTCGTTGTATAGTGTTTCGTTTACAATTAAAGGTCCCATCTGCGTTATTATTTAATAACGTATATGTAG
Source organism: Dreissena polymorpha (assembly GCF_020536995.1). Lineage (NCBI taxonomy): Eukaryota > Metazoa > Mollusca > Bivalvia > Myida > Dreissenidae > Dreissena > Dreissena polymorpha. The sequence goes on from NC_068359.1 coordinate 107,531,119, forward strand.
CTACAGGCATTCCAATGAAATGTTGACAAAAAGCTTCATGCGTCCAATGGATAGAAACTAAGTCTTGGAAGTAATCAAAGAATACGTACGGTGGCATAGAGGTGACATTCACTACTCTTTTTTTAATTGCACAACTCTTTTTTCTATCTCATGGCTACGACTTAATATCTCTGGCCACGAGTTATCTATGTCGTGCCCTCGAGTTACATAGTCGAGGCCATGAGATACAAAAAAGAAAAAATAAACTAAATAACTAAATAACTAAATAAAAGCAAGGCATTAAACAAAAGAGGAGAGAATGTTAATTCGTGGCCAATCATATTTTGCGTAACATGTGCACATATTCTGTACGTGTATACATATATATTTATATATAGGTGACCGAAGCGGGGTTTTGCTGTGATGATTACTTCCCTTTGTATAAAGATCACCATGACTGACCATGTGGAACAATTTGATTGACGTTCTAACTCGTGACCATAAGTTAGCTAAGTCGGGATCTCGAGATAGCTTAAATTATCTCCTCTTTTGTTTAATGCACCCTTCCTTTATTTACTGCATCGCTCTTTCTTTAATTGCACTCCTCTTTTATTTAGTTTTGCACTTTTTTTTCTATCTCGTGGCCAGGACATAGCTAACTCGTGGCCACGAGCTAGTAAGTCGTGGCCACGAGATAGAAAAAGAGAGGAGTGCAATTTAAAAAAAGAGGAGTGAATGTCACCTCTATGCCACCGTAGAATTGAGTTTTGATCATTTACATTGAATTAACATATTAATACAATTCTATTAGATGTCATTATTCCAAAGAACTGTCTGTTTTCAGGTGCGCTATCCATCATCTTCTTAATATTTACTTTTTAAATCTCTGGATTGGATTCTACCATTTCGAATACAATAAACTGCTAGTATATTGTTGCGAGGGCTTGATTGAATTCGTGTTTTTCTGTTCATTCATGTTATTAATTTTCACTTACCATACATCAGCCGTACAATTATGTTGTTAAAAGAAAGGAATTTGAAAGTATATTATGTTATTGACAAGTATTGTTAGGAATTAGGTTTGATAGAATTTGTTTTTTAAAGTTATACGAAACAAACCTACAGTTGAGATGCTAATAATACTGTTTTGCTTCTGACATCATGTTTCTGTAAATGTGAGCGTTTGATTCTGTTTGGGATTGTTAATGATGACTGAGTATGATTTGTTGCGTCTCTTATCTAAAAACATATGTATACGCGAGGCATTTTTTGTTTAAGATATTGCTTTGACTTTGAATTTGTTGAAGAAAATAGTTTAGTATATTGTGACCTTATATATTGTAAAATATAGTGTGTATCTTAAGTACAACACAAGTAGCATGGGCATAGCGCCGCCTACATCAGATCGTGTCATTAAAAATCCATTATCAGTTGATTTCGTGATGGTATTATCATCTCAAGTGCAGTTCGTACCTATTCTTTGCTCGAAGAAATTGGTTATACAATTATACAGGACGTACTGTATGAAAATCTAGATTTTGAATGAATCAACCAAAAATTCGTTTTACTTAGGCGGTTTACTTGGGTGGCTTACGTAGGCTGTTTACCTGTGTGTTAACAATGTTGGTTTACTTGTTTTAATACGTAGTTTTTTCACGTGGATGGTTTACAATGGTCGGTCATAAAAGTGGTTTACCTTTGTACAACAATTTTCACGTGTCCATTCAAGGGTTATCACCATTCTTACAATGGCGAATTGTGTTATGGTGTATGTTATCATTAATCTGTCATTTGTCGGTAATTAAGTGTATTTTGCATTTATAAGTACAGGTTACTTTAGATTTGTTACTATTACATCATCAGGTAGAATTGATATAATGAGAACGTAAACGCGTAGACTAGACATTAACAGCAACACAAATAATTTTGTTTGGCAATTCGCAGCATTAAGGTAACACAATTGGGTCAACTTTAATATACTCCAATATTGATTAGCAAAATTATATATTTGGTAACACGGCATATAAAGACACCATTAAAGGGGCCTTTTCACATTTTGGTCAATTAACAAAATTAAGAAAAGTTTTCGTTTTAGTTATGATATTTATGAGTAAATAGTAATACTAAACATTTATCATGCTCTAAAATATCCAGTATATGCATTTTTTAACGATTTGAAAACGATTGTATCATTTGGAAAGTTCTATTGATGTCGCGATATTTTGCGAAACTACGACGATTGCTTATATAAAGTTTAAAACACCTCCCTTTATAGAGTGATCACAGATGGTCGAGTGGTCTAAGCGGAAGACTTTTAACTCCAGGACTCCAGTCCAAGGGTCAGTGGTTCGAGCCCAGTTGAGGGTTACTTTTTTCTTTTTTTAATTGTATCTTGTTTTTTTTAACTGGAGATTTTTAGGTCCAATGTTTTAATTTATCAAAATAAAGCATTTAATGACAATCTTCAATACATGCCAAAATCTGTGAAAGGCCCGTTTAAAGTTATCCCATAAACATTCAATTTACCCTCATCAGGGAGGAGCGAGTGCAGTTTTGGGTGAGTTGAAATGGGTTTATGTTTTTTTGAAAAACAAACATTTAACTGTTTTATAGACATTGAATGTGTGTAAGTTTCTCCATACATATTACGGTATAATTAAACATTTAAATACTACGAAAATTTGCCAATAGCATTTACAAAATTAAAAACAAACGACCATATTTATTATTATTTCGTCAACATCTACCAAGGCCTTTTACACGTATCTTATCGAAGTACCAATTCAACAGTTCGGTGCAAAGATGCTGCTCTGATTGATAGACGGCAATCAAATATCAGCGATAGTACGACAAACACATTTCATTAAATCTGTATTCCTATCATGATCGACAATTTGTTACCGACATATAGCCTAATGAATAACAGCCTCGTGACGATTTTACTCTAGATTAAAGACGTCTAGAAGCTCATGTATTAGTTTGATATATTAAAAAGAAACGTCATAACGTAGTTGCAGTTAGGATTGTCTACAGACTATGATTATCTTGTTCCAAGTTGGCACTTTCCAAACGGTGGTAATGATGCTTTATAAATGGAAAAACTCTCAGCAGAAACACATCATTTTGCTAGCTTGATGATATCAGAAATTATGCTAACTAGATCAGTTTAATCTCAGTGGCATTTCTTTGGTGTAAAACCAATTACCAATTGTTAACTGTATTTATGTGATGTACTGGTGTAAAACCAATAATCAATTGTTAACTGTATTTATGAAGTGTACTGGTGTAAAACCAATAATTGATTGTTAAGTGTATTTATGTAATGTACTGGTGTAAAATCAATAATCAATTGTTAACTGTATTAATGTAATGTACTGGTGTAAAACCAATACTTTATTGTTAACTGTCTTTATGTAATGTACCTATTGTTGCGTTTACACCATATCCTATTTTAATTTTCTTGATATAAACTTAACAAAGCATGTTAGCTGTAACTTACTGTGCTTTTTCTAAACAAATACTTATATGCGATTCATCGAAAACTTATTACAACATTGGACACAAGTTCGATTATGGCCATTCGATTTTATTCATAAAAAGAGTAAAACCAGTGATATGGCCAATGGTATTTCATCTACTTGTTGAGTTATATGACGTGTTTTAGCATGTAAATTCATTTTATATCTAAAACGAACCTCTCATATATACGTTCATTATTATGCAACATAATGATTAGTATATGCTTCGAAAGCAAATTGCAAGACGTGACAGGAATTCTTCAATATGCGCCACATAATAGTAAAAAGCCCATAAACACTCAATAGTAACAAATGTTTCGGAACATAAAGTTAAAACATGGTCGCAGGTCTCACGAATACGTCGTGCTTCCAACGCTGCCCGAAGCCAGTCTAGCGTTCGCTCGTAAATGTTTGTATATTGTGGCGGGAATTTCACATGGACTATATTGTCGAACAAAAAAAGAGCGTTTCGTATCTCTTATAATCTATGTTACCCTAACACATAAAGCGGTGACATTTTGGCTATTACTAAAAAAAAAAACCTGATTGTTTATTGGTTAACTTTATTTTACGAAATAGCTTGCGCAATATTCGTCGATTTTGAGTATAAGCGATAACTTAAATTGAAATGCTATGCAAGTCTTTCGTATGTGAGAGAATGTAGGTATTATTACGTATATGAATATTGAGTAATGTTCCCGATGACCTTAATTAATTATTTGTCTCCACATATGCAGTTTCACTCCAACTGACCAAGCCAGTCGTTTCCATGTGTCGGAGATGCTAATATAAGACCGTTCTTCTGACACTTTGCGTGGTGTTGTCGTCCTGATAGCGAAATCAAACAGACGAGATTTATTGTGCAAACACTGTTCATCCTGGTTACAGATATGATTATATGGACGTGACAGTAACTTTTCAATTAATAAATTGTCAAATTCGTCTTGTTTGCCAGAATGCAAAAAAGCAACACCTACACAAATGCTTAATACTAACATTTTTTTTAATATAAGCAAAGTCTAAATGGCCATAACAATTCTCAATAAGTGTGTTACCTAGGCATACTTGCTTTGCATGTGTAGTCATGTTTACGAAATTTTTGTTCAATTAATTGACAGTCGAAATCAATAATGTTTATTCAAACTCTGAAAGCGTATATACATATTTTATCATCTATCGTTGTGGTTATCACCTCATACAAAATAGAATTCTGACACAGTGGTTGCTGTTGGCAGAGACATAGATAACAGAGATAAGCAGGTCGCCAAATATCGGCAAACTCTCGCACGTCGCGGGTTTCGGCGAGATAAGCGCGCAACTGTTTGTCGGTTGCCACGGTAGTTAACACGCTTATCAACATTTCTGAAACACGCTTTCGCATTTCAGTTTTTGCGATTTGAAACAAATAAACTGTTATGTAATGTTAAAATGAGAATGTATGCGGTATTATCACGCAATTGTAATGTGTCAATTAAAATAAACGACATGCCGCATTGTTGAATTTAGCGATTTTATTCGCCTCCAGTTTGAAAAAGCACACACCATGATATCAAGTATTTAATGATGGTCTTTGAAATACGATAAATTCAAATTAAGAAGCGATCAGAATCTTACGTCAAACAATTAATAATTGGTTGTTTTAGATTTTTGTTTTTCATTTTAATTGCAGTGTTTAAATTTGATAAATCCGACTACCATTTGCGTGTAGTATAATTTGAATAAAGCTCTGAACAAATTCGTCTTCTTATGGAGAGCATCTATTCTTGGTCTGCTCTAATCGACTGTTTGTGTTCATTTTTTCTCTTTAATTACCGCTAAATTCAATGCACGATTTTACCAGTTATAACATTACCACCTAGAGTATATGTATAGAATAGAAATCTAAAGACTCGTTTACTGTGCCATTCTCCGTAATTAAGCATATCGATCCAGTTATTTAGTTACTTTTCTGTGTCTCTTCACCATGTCTGTAACAGATTTTGTGTCATGGGATGACGAGGATTTAAATCTGGATTTACTTCTAGGTATACCGATTATGATGAATATTGTGATAGTGAATTATGATGAGTATTGTGATAGTTAATTTGTTCAGGAATTTACTCAGTCAGTTGTGTATGAGTGCCAAGAATGCAAAATTAATGAAAAGAACATATGGATTCCGTATAAAGTAAAAAAAGCATCATCTTAACTTGAAAAGTATGTCCTCTTATGTACATTATGATTTAGTGCAAGGAATGTGTTCCGGCTTCTACAGAGGAGCCTATGCAACCATTTATCTGATAAAGTCTCTTCATAAACCTCTGTAGTAACAATTTTAGTTTGTGCAATTAAATAATGCATGAAAATAGTTTTTACAGTTTAAAGATATTTATCAAAACTTCATTATTCATGGACAAATATATCAATACACCTGGCATAACACAACTTACGCAATTTATAAAACATAACACATATTAAGCAAGTTGTTGATATTACAAAAAACATATAAGAAGAAAACAGCTAATATTCTGCAGTTATGCAGGCAACACAAATGTTAGCATAAGAGCCATTATCGTATGAGGCAGAGTATTAATGTTTCTGAAGAAAAATCATAATCACGTAAGAATTTTTAATCATGGAGATTGGACTACAAATGTGACGAAGAGTGTTGACATGTTTTATCATTGACATATAAGGAAAAATGCTCCGCTGCCTGGCCATGTTTTTAAACCAACGGGAACCATTTTCGAACTTGTCCGAGATATCATTGGGACACATTTTTTGACCAAGTTTCATAAAGTTGGGAAATAAATATGGCCTCTATAGTAAACAAGAGTGCCAAACTGTAACAAGATACGCCCGTTTGAAGGTTTTGGACAACTTGATAACTTTACCATGACCCATATTTGAACCTGACCTACAAATCATCTAGACACAACTTCTGACCAAATTTGGTGAAGATCAGATGAAAACTACTTCAATTAGAGAGTGGACACCATGCTATATGCTTGAAATGCACTAAGTGACCTCGTGCCTGGGCATGGTCAAACTGAAAATACAAATGAGCATATCAGATGAACACCAAATTGTATGATATGTATTATATACTATTCTTAATTTGATAAAAAAATATAAAGGCCTCATGGAATTAATCAAGAATGCATATAAGCATGCATAATATAATGTTTCATAGGTGAATTCTTTTTCTTTCTATTAGCAACCCGACAACATTCAGGCTGTTCAATTGACTTGTTACTGCATATTTTAATAATCGCAATTTCTCCATAAGATATAACAGTCTACTGCAGTTGACTCCCTAAAAGCCAGTTATCTTTAAAATAGGATTTATGTGTGTTACATGAATATTACATTGTAACCTAAAAACACTTCCATAATAAAGAAATCCTTTCTTTGTAATAGAATCAGCCTAATTTTTATAAATTCATTGTCATATTTTAGCAAATGAACCCCAATAGACAATAAACAACCAATCCACTATTTACACCACACAATACCTGCAGGTAATAAGACAAATTTTTGTCTTATTACCAGATATTGTGAGCTAAGACACCTTATTAAATTGCCTTCCTATATTATAAATTGATCAACAAGCACCTGTTTGAAATTAAATTCTTAGCTTTAATTTTCCTTGATCACCGTATTAAATTTAATTATTTAATTCTTAAATTAATTATTAAATGACTCTTGTATAAAAACTAAATTTATAAATTAAATCATATATTAAATGATCAATTCATTAAAACCTTCCTAAACTTATAAAACTAAAGCACTCTTTAATTAAGCACATTCTTCAACAGTTTTAACTACACAAAATAAACAAACTATTATTTATACTAATTTGCACATAGTATGATTGCGAATGAGCATTTAGTCTACTTATAATTGTTTATTATACAAAAAGATATTTAATTGGGGAGGACTAATATGAAACCATACTGTGCCTGTGCCTACTCAACTTGAGATATATCCCCCTGATAAGAAACATTTCAACACCCATATAGCCATAAACTAGGTGACATAATTGGCAGTTATGTAGGGAACAATAAACAACATTATTAACTGGGGTCAATTTAACATCTGCCTTGGGAGATTTTTATGGATATTTGTGAATGCTAAGAAAGAAATAAAGGAATCCCTAACTGTGTGCACTTAAATTTAATTCAGATAATTTTAACTACAGAGATATGCTAAGTTTTATTGTGTTTTAAATCAATAATAATGAGGAATTTAACCATATTCATACTATACTTAAATTAATTTATTGTAATTTACATGCACAGGTTGAATTTGAGCTTTAATTCTATTAAATACTAGTAGCCATAAACTTTGTCAACTGTCATCAAAATGCTTGAAATCAACATAATCCCATAATCATTCTCCTTAAATTGCCAGCATGAGTCCATTTCTTTGTAACCATTTTTTTTAATTCATTTTTGTATAATTTCAATCTTATTGAAATTTATTCATTTATGAAAAAAAGCAAGTTTGACACAGTCTTCAAGTTTTGTTGCAGAAAATCAAAATGGCTGAATGAAAATGTCTAAAAATCTGGATCAATTCAAAATTGCACAATTTCGTTATTTGAAGGAATATCACAATGAAAATATGGGCAGCCATAAAACTCAATCTGCACCCTAAAATAATTAAGTTTATGTTACAGGCCATAGTATATATTTTATGTTTTAGTGGGTAAAACTATAAAGGAGTTGAATTGAAACTTTTTTTGGACACGGGGTGTATAAAATATGGTGTAACTTTCTTATGCAAAGGAATATCGCTATGAAACTGTAAACCTAAATAAAGTACAATTAGCACTTTAGAAAAATATCATGTGAAGCAATGCACCCTTTTTAGCTTTGGTCACTCAAAATATGCAAGTTCTTTGCGGAAAATCCAAATATCTGAAAAACAGAATAAATCACCAATTGCAATATTTCATTATATAAAGGATTGTCAACATGAAATATGGGCAAACACTCAATTTACATTCTAAAATGATACTATATTTGATGTGATCAATAGTTGAAAGTTGCTACAACTATGAAGAGTTTGAATTTAAGCAATTTTTGGGTTAAAGAAGTTACCTGCAAAGTGGGGTAAATAAAATCTGTTGTAATTTTCTTATGAAAAGGAATATCATAATGAAAATGTGGGACTATATAGTTTACAATTAGCACTCTTTGAAAATATAAGTTATGATATGTTGCAATGCACCCATTTTAGCTTTGCAAGATTTTTTCGGAAAATCAAAACGACTGAATGCAAATACCTGAAAAACAGGGCAAATGAAAACTTGGATAATTTCATTATTTAAAGGAATATCAAAATGAAAATAAGGGCAGCCTTAAAACTCAGTCTGCACTTTAAAATGATACCAATGGTGATATGATCCATAGTACATGTTGTCAGTTTTAGTCGCTAGAACTCTGAAGAGTTTGAATAGAAACAATTTTTGGCTTAAAGCGTGCACCCCCAAAATGGGGAAAATAAAATCTGGTGTAAATTTCTTATGCAAAGGAATATCACAATGAAAATATGGGACTTAATGAATTACAATTGGCACTTTACAAAAATATAAGTTATGATATGATGCAATGCAACCTTTTTAAGCTTTGGTCATGCAAAATATGCAAGGTTTTTGCGGAAAATCAAAACGACTGAATGCAAATACCTGAAAAACAGGACAAATTAAAACTTGGATAATTTCATTATTTAAAGGAATATCAAAATGAAAAGAAGGGCAGCCATAAATCTCAGTCTGCACTTTAAAATGATACCATTGATGATATGATTCATAGTACACGTTGTCAGTTTTAGTCACTAGAACTCTGAAGAGTTTGGATAGAAACAATTTTGGCTTACAGCGTGCACCCCCAAAATGGGTTAAATAAAATTTGGTGTAGATTTCTTTTGCAAATGAATATCACAATGAAAATATGGGATTTAATAAATTACAATTAGCAGTTTAGAAAAATATCAGTTATGATATGATGCAATGCACCCTTTTTTAGCTTATGCCACTGGAAGTATGCATGTTTTTTATGGAAAACCAAACTGGCTGAAAGCAAGTATGTAAAAATTGGGTAAAATTACAACTTGCACAACTTCATTATTTAATCGAATATCACAATGAAAATATGGGCAAAATAAAAACCAATCTGCACTTAAAATGATACCACATATGATGTGATCCACAGTTTATATTCGATGTTTTAGTCGCTAAAACTATGAAGAGTTTAAATTGAAAATCAAATGCATCGGCAAAATGGGGTAAATAAAATATGGTGTAATTTTATTATCTATACAGTCATTAAACCGAATCAGTACTTTAATAAAAAATGTCAGATTCAATAATATCCAGAGCATATTTCCTTAGTCAAATTTGTCACAAGTTTACTGACATTGCAGTAAAACGCGAGTTTTCCGAGAATATCGTAAAAATGCAGCAATGTTTGTAACGATTCTTACCGTATCATCCAATGATGTCGATTGTTTTCTGAATTGGTCTGGTGAAAACATTACCAAGCAATTGAAATATACCATATTCAGGCAATGTCAACATGGTACTCGCTCTAAATTCGCTCTTAAGTTTGTAGCTTTTACCCGCTTCGCAATCAAAATGGCTTCTTTCATATTTTTCTTCAAGTCTCGCGAAATCCCGTAACGTGTGAGAACTCGGCAGTGCGTTATATACATGTATCCTCGAGTATCCTAACATCGTGGTAATAACGAAAGTCGGCCTCGCGCGACGTAAACTGTCAAGAGATATTGGCGGTTCAACACTTAAATATTACATCGGATATCGGTTAATGTTACTACGGTACATAAAACAAAAAACATGCAGCAAAATATTACATATTTTACTTTTTCATTCCATACCCATTGCTCAGCGTCTCGGTCCCTGTGTATCCTAAGTTCGTTGTAAACCTTCCAGGTTAAAATCGATCAATTTCCGGATTCAAAATGTTATTTTTTGCATAAGGCCAATCAAAACAATTGTTTACTGTAACTTATTAACTTTCGTTTAGCTGAGATTTTTTTATGTGGGATTAACCAGTTCTAACTTTTGAACACTGAAAATAATAAAAAAAAAACACTATCTATGTATGTATCATTAAAACGTACAGAACTTATTCCTAGGAACCAGGGGAGCAATGGATGCAGTAAAAGGGATCCCCAATCCTTACACAATATAATTAAGTGCGGTTACTTAAAGTAACATTACTACTCAAAATCAACGAAATTTTCGTACAATATTTCGTAAAATAAAGCTGAACAATTACAATTCATTGTTCCTTACGGCCATTGTCGAAATTTCAACGTCAGATGTGGTCTGGTAGACTAGATGTTTGTGGATACAAAATGCTCGTTTTTATTATGGTTTTAACATGGTACCATTTTAGTGTTCATGTGTGGTATCAAAAGATATAATCGCAGGAAATTAACATGGAATTTATTGTGGTCACAAATAAATAAAAACGAGCATTTCGAAATACTTTACGAAATTTTCGTTGATTTTGAGCGTTATAGAGACTTTATTCCATTTAAATCAGTGCTATTTTATTGCAGACCATTGACAAAATGTAGAAAACTGCTAAAATATCAAGTCACTTTAACCGATAAATAAAAATTGCTTGGTATAAAATTTAATACTCATTTGCATACGCGGTTCTGGAAAGGTCACGTCGTCTGCTTTGTAAAAAAAAAATGGGGGCAACACTTTGTGGCGTTATATCGGTCATTTTTCACGTGCTATGAACATGGAATAGTAAAATATCATTTTTTACAAAGGTGGTTATTTATTTATTCTTATTTACCTGTTTGAATCGCATTTTCGTTGAATTTCTTCTCGGACGCTGTGTAAACAAAACCGCTTTCACTTTTGACGTAAGTCGCACGCGGAAAAATAATGCACGCGACGAGAGGTCACGAGAATAATGGATACCACGATGTTAGAACTCCCACGATGTTGGGATACTTGACGACACTTTAAGAACCGACCTGCTTATCTCTGTTATCTACGTCTCTGCTGTTGGCTACACTAGCTGTTAGTTGTTAAAAGTTGTCTTTGTATATGATCGCATTACATGCGCAAGAAATAGATTGAATGTATATTTCAGTTTAAAGCGTTTGGGGAATAATGTCGTCTGATAGCCATCTGTAATGTTGTGAGCAACCAATATTAATGAGTATAGCATCTGACACGAGTTTTCACTCCATGCCATATTTAATAAAACGAGTTCAGAAAGTGTGTCTTGAAAAAAAAACAGCTTTGGGCAGTTTTGGACAATTTGGGCATTAGTGTCTTTGTTGCTTTCTCAGTGGGAAAAAGCTGCCAAATTGAGACTGTATAGCAATCTGTGTTATATATGATTGCTGAGAGCGTAAACGCATAATGTCAGTCTTCATGTCATGCTTTTATTAAGCTAAGTTTAGATGCGTCGGGATTAAATCACGAGTGCGAAGCATGAGTGATTTGAAACCACGCATCTTAACCACCGGCCGTGGGTTATTCGACAACAAACTATAACGTACACGAATCATTTCGATTCTAACACGGTTTGTACTAACGCTTTGTAGAAAGTATCTCATTTTTCTTGTGAACTATTTTATGTGAAATTCCGCCCATAAAAATAATTTTCGGCTGTTCTGTCGATCAGATCTCCGCATTTCATTCATAAAATACCGGATTATTACGCTGGTGGAAAAGGTATCGGCATGTTTTGTTTATTTATAGCGCGTGCTTTCAGTGTATAAGCTCCGCCCATAATTATTGCAGAATAACCCATTGGCGATTTCCTTCTTTGTTTATATGAAATTTGGCACGTGCCGTGTTTGAATCTAGGAATAAACCGCAAACGTACAAATGCATTCCATAAATTGTATATTTTATGTAATAAAGGACTTGAACAACGAAAAAAATGGGCAATTGATTTCCTTGTAAATAATTTAAGTTATATCAGTTCACGCTGAATGTTTAATTGCCTCGTAGATCTCTAGTGCTGGGTGTCACAGACCATCAAGGCCAACATATGGCTCTTGTTATGCAATATGACAATTGAGTATGTTTAGATGTGGTTTACAACCAAAATTCAGGTGGAGAGTCGAAGAAATGGACATCACCGGTCGAATTTCATCGATTTACACTTTAGTGTAAGTTATCGAATTTCATATAACTTACTTCCGATCTTTGCATATGTAATAAAGTATAATTTAACGCCAATGATGCTACGTGAATGAGACTCAACTTAATCAAACAATGAAAATCATATCTTATGCAGACCCCTTTAAGATAGTTGCCAAATAGAAAGTTACGTCAAAATACTTTTTTGTTGGTTTGTGTGTTATGTTCATCGTGAAACGATTTCCGAAAGCGAATCCCTTTTTAAAGAAAATGACGTTGAAACTATTAGCATTGTTAGTTAATATGTTTTACACATAAAGAAGTTCATTACCATTGACATATTTAACAAACAAACAATTGTTGTTGTGAAAATATCAAATTATTGCTAAAATTTTAGCTTAGGAAATGAAACGTTAAACAAACAATTGATTACGATATAATTCAAATAAACGCTATCCCCAAATGTGTGAGGCCAGAAGAGAACCATATATATGTAAATAGAAAGTTAACATTGTATCTCTGTTCGATTTTTGCTTCTTCGAAGTGAATGTATACGTAAGATTTTGGATGAACATCATGGGGGGGCTATAGGAAAGTCTAAAGTCTCGAAAGAAAATATCGCAAATATAACAAGCGAAAGAAAGTCATATCTTATTAATCGAATGTTTCTCCCGAGCAGAAGATAACATGTATATACTGTACTCGGTATGCCAGCCAACAACACAAACCACGCGGTAGAATGTGCATACTTATTTTTGAATTGATTTTTAAAAAAAGTCACAGTAGTCTGTTGTTTTATTCCACGTCATTATTTTGTTATGATTTGTGTTGATCATTGTCCATTTTCTTATTATATTAAATCAGTTTACACTAGGGACCGCTTATCTTTTATGCCCTTTTATTTATGTGAATATAACATTAATCTTTAGTAATCTTTATTAATCATTATTATTAATATTGCTGTCTACTCGGTTAAGGGTAAAAAAAATAATTTATATAGTATGCATAATTGAAAATGTGTTAGAAAAATTGTGTTTTGAAAACTTGAGTGGGTATTTCGATTATCGTAATTTCGAAGTGCTTACTTTTCTGTTCAATATGTTTTGATAGCATAATGGTCTCAACTTCGAACGTTGTCTTCTTCTGCAAGAAACTGTCAAAACAAGACAACTACAGAAATATCTTAGCACATTATTTCACCGTTTCCAGCTCACCAAGAATTGTCAACAACCGAAACTAATCAGTTAACAGTACTTGTATAATTTCTATAGAAAGTTTTGTCTCGAATTAGTAGCATTAGTTGACCACATTTTGGTAAGGGACCGATAGCTTACACGTGCTGTTCTGAATAATATCGACCCAGTAACAGAGTTAAGAACAAAGGATTCAACCGAGAAATAAAACAAGCGTGACAAGTTTTGATTTGTAATAATTATTTTTGTTTTCCTTATATTTTTGATAAATGCTTGTTTCATACTTGATATTTTGGGATTTAAACACAAAATATTTTAGTGTATACCACTTTTTTCAATGCTTAAAACAAAAACATGTTGCATGGTTTAATTTTGGCACATAAAATGACCAATAATTTGGCATCAAAATGGCATCAAAGACTGCAATAAAACCGTGTTTCATTTCAAATCGTTTGCAGGTTATTCGAACATTATCGAATGTTCGGTACTATTTAATCTCTTTCTCACGTAATAAAATACTATGACATTTAAAAACGATTTTTGTACTATCTTTAGCCCGTAAATACCTGCAATTTTAAAAAACATTTCTATATAATATTATTCATTTGCAATAAAAGTTACCGTAAATAGCTAATTGCTAATTTAAATAAACTGTTAAGCATTGCTCGGTAAACTCAAATAGACATCTCGCGGATGCGTGCAACAAAACCCACTTCAAAATGTGTGTAGTTTTCCATTTCCTTAAAAGTGTTAATCCGGATCCGAACAGTTATGAAAACCAATGTAATCCCCCGGAGCAAACAACGCTGACACAATAGTAGTTTAATACAATAACAACGATTGATAAGGTATGTGATTTAAACAGAATCGAAAATAAATGTGTGAGATGTGTTTGTACCGGGAGATTAGCGGTGTTGTTTTCAAGTCCGAAGTATCTATTTTACATGTAGTTCAAATGCTTCCAGATTTCATTTCCGCATAGTAAGCTGCAGTCAGCACATGGTTGAAGTGAAACATAGTAAAATGCGATGAATTATTTAGAGCGTCATAATTCTTTCTAATATAAATGTTAAATTGTAATTGAAAGTAAATAGCTTCTTTTTTGTAACTGCATATAGGATTATGTCTATGTATTTACTATTTAATTTTGATAAATATATTTTTACAAAAAGTGTATATACAATACGCACAATTTTAATGACAAAAAAAAAGTATTTATACAATAAAAAGTCCGGATTACATTACAAAGACATAATTGAGAGTTAAGAATGTTTGATTAAAGCATATAATTACTAGATATGCGACTTCAAAAAGAAGAACAGGACTTATAATTGTATTTGATGTTGTTTGATACCATGTATATGTAATATTGTAAAGCAATTCAACGCCGTTAAGTTAAATTATATACAGACTGGCTTTTGAACAGAACATAACATGATTAAACTTCTCTCCCGTTTGTAATGCAGTAATCGTTATTTATGTAACATTTGTAACATACTATTTTATTTAACTTATGAATCGAATTTCTTATTCGTCATCAACTTAAAATCCCGTCACGTAAGTATGCAAATTAAAAATGTAACGTTTTCGTAGAATATTGTTTTGTTTGCAATAAAAATGTCCAATCTGCGTTTTAAATTAATTAACGTATATCAAGCCACAAGCATTCACATGAACTATTGTCAAAAAGCTTCATGCATCCATTGGAGAGAAACTAAGTGTCTTTTAGTTCTACACCCATCCATTAACACAATTTAGTTGGCGGGGATATCAATTCAACAAATTTGCTTGTTTAATTCATTTTACAATGGATAATATAGTGTAAACTGTTAGCATATAAATCAAATTTCAATTAAATTTACACATTTTTTTCAAATCGAATGAATACCTACCAACGTAAAAGTTTGAATGTTTGCTATACTTTTAATTTACCATGCACAACAGTCATGTATCAATAAACATATATTTATATACATTTCTTAGATACAAAATAGCATATATACATATTACTACTTAGATGTACTGACTGTAAGATCATAACATTATACATTAAGCAGTATTGTTATTCATGTATTATTAACTTGTACCCTAGTCAATGCATATCAAATACCAGACATTATAAGCAAGTTCATGTCTAATCAAGGTATGTATCAATTCATGTCTAATCAAGGTATGTATCAATTCATGTCTGATCAAGGTATGTATCAATTCATGTCTAATCAAGGTATGTATTAATTCATGTCTGATCAAGGTATGTATCAATTCATGTCTGATCAAGGTATGTATCAATTCATGTCTAATCAAGGTATGTATCAATTCATGTCTAATCAAGGTATGTATCAATTCATGTCTATTCAAGGTATGTATCAATTCATGTCTGATCAAGGTATGTATCAATTCATGTCTAATCAAGGTATGTATTAATTCATGTCTGATCAAGGTATGTATCAATTCATGTCTGATCAAGGTATGTATCAATTCATGTCTGATCAAGGTATGTATCAATTCATGTCTGATCAAGGTATGTATAAATTCATGAAACAAACTGTGATCTAGGGTAGTTGCAGCTGCAGAGGCCTTAGAAGCGCAGACATGTTTGACAAATTTGCAGCCGACGTGTCCCTAGTGTGCCTTCATACATGTACCAGCCTCGCTAAAGACTATCGAGGTATTACGTTGTGTTTTGGTACTTTAATGGAGTAACTATTATTACAATTATTACAATTATTTTCATGTCCCCCAGTCTATACTGGGGAACATATAGTTCTTGTCCTGGCTGTTGGTTTGTTAATTTGTTTGCATACTACTTTAACATTGGTCATAACTTTTGGAATATTTAAGATAGAATCTTGATATTTGGCATGCATGTGTCTCTCATGGAGCTGCACATTTTGAGTGGTGAAAGGTCAAGGTTATCTTTCAAGGTCAAAGGTCAAATATATACATAGTGGCACAAACACATATTCTTTTTATTGTTATTATTATTATTATTATTATTATTATTATTATTATTATTATTATTATTATTATTAAAGCAAAGTCGGGTAATTTCGACACATTAAGAGTAAAATTTGATGTGTCGAAATTACCCTCCAAGTGCCCAAACTTAATGAAAAACACCGTTTTGACTTGTTGATATTTGCTAACGAACGTTATTATCGTTGCCGGCATAACTCAAAACTTCATACGATTTAACTAAATGCGGCGGAGTGTAATTTCGACAGTAAGCGGCTAATTGCAACAGTTACCGGCTAATTTCGACACTTGTCTTTGTAATAATTTTAAACAACTGTTTTTCTCAGTTATTTACATTGTAACTCTCAATTAATAGAATTTCACGATCTCTTAAATGTCTAGTGTTAATTAGGTTGCGGTGGTTTAGTGGATGTGGTGTCCGCCCAGCGATCAGGAGAGAGTGTCTCCATAAGTCGTAGGCTTTCCATGCAATGGAGCTTAAATAAATAGGATTATACTAAACTAGTGTTAATTGCAAATCAGAGAATTATAAATAAATTGCATTCAGAGTTCGTAACGTGCTCCCACTTGACTCAATATACAGTACAGACACCGTGTACTTAAACAAACGCCACTCGCCGCGGTGTTGTTAGCTCACCAATATGAACCCCCCGATGGGTCTTCAGATCAAATGTCGCGGGGGCCGTTTGCCATAGACGAACACCGCGAATCACCGCGGACCCAAAATATCTACCGCGATGTTCATCGTGTTCGCTAAAAATAAAAAAAAATGAACATAAATGTATTGAAATGATCCCTTTCATTTAAAAGGGATAATGAATAAATAAAGTCTATTTGTATGTACATGCTGGTCGAAAGAATGTGATAAGTATTTAAAATACATTGTATATTGACGACAATAAAACGCCCCCGATACATATGTGTCAACTGTATCTATCGCATACATGCAACTTCTCCCATCTTTATCCATTACTCGATAATCCCATATACGCTCGATTCCCGTTTTTAAAGCAAATTTTGTGAGGGTAATATAGACGATAAGACTGCTCAAGAATGTCATAAACATAAACGTTCGCAATTTTCGAAAGTATCAAATGAATTTCGGCATATGATTCTATTTAAAGATTTGATGAAATAAGCGCCCAATCAAGACAGTTGTATTCCAATATGCGAAAATCACCTTACACGGTTTGCACGCGCCGGGTAGAGCTATTTTCGGTAACAACTTCTAGATGAAGTAAATTAATTTCTTTGTCCTGATAAAAAGCGCGCGAAAATTGGCGTGGGTGTATTGATTTGTAAAAAAATAATTTGTAGCGGGTACAAGCATGGAGATCATTTGATTTCCATTAAAAATTTCGTTGTGAATTTCAACTAAAGTTGAAATATCTCGCGAAATATTTGGCATTGCCATTAAGAGTTAATAGTATTGACCATCTAAACGCTTTATTTACGTTTCCGACGTTATGTACTGTACAAATTTAAGTACGCATACGTGTGCACATACATATAATATCTACATGTAGCATATGATTTTCTTTTGTACATGTACATTTAAAACGCGTGAATGACCCTCACAGACAGGTGTTTACGGTGGTTGCGCAGCATCCGCAGTGATCACAGGTGATCCAATTAACGATATAATTAAGTAAAAAAAAATACAATTTCATTAATCAATAACCTTCAAAATCTTTTAATAGCTCTAATTTTATATAATCTGCTTGACCCAATATAGAGAGAGCTAAATATAATATTCAATAAGCTGCGTCAACTATTTAAAGAGTAATTCTATTTAACGAATCTATCTTTCCATATGCGCTGGGAATGCTTGAACACATTTGGAGCGTCGGAATTACCCACCATCGTATACAATCGGAGGATAATTTTGATACCCCACAAATCAAATTTAAAAAAAAGCTTGGCGCCATTCAAACACAAATACAATGTCAAGTGAAACAGATTTTATACTAGAACTTGTCCAAATACCAGAAATACAGCGAAATCCTGAAGGGACGTAATTGACAATTATGTAACCTCCCTTAGCGAAGCTCACAACGCTGTGCAAATTCGCTAAGTAATACAATGTACGTATTTTAAATGACTCACCTACATGCAAACAGCGAGATGTTTGATAGAGAGATGTTATCTGGTGACGTCACAACACCAACTACGTCACATTTTACAACGAAATCATACAGGATGATGATGATTTAAGGATGTTCGATCGTTTTCACTTTACGTTAATTGATTCACTATATCGTAAAAATTCAAAACCTTTATATATTTTCACGGTTTCAAAAGATAAGGTTTGAATAAACGAGTGAAAATTATAGTTTGACTGTTCTGATTATGCGCCTATAAATTTTCGGCATTTACAAATTTTCGAGCTTTACTGCAATGAAACCAAGCATTCGATTGCTTGACGTCACTTTGTGATCTACATCGATGAAACGCTTGCTACCGCTTGAGACATTTATGTTGGTGGGAATACAAGCGTCTATTCATAACCAAACGATAATTTGTCAACAATGAGATACTTGGTTTTCATATTTTATTTTGCTTAATTATTTTCATTTAAAATGGCTAATTTGGATTTAAATCGGAATAAAAAACGAAACCTAAAAGGTCAATTTTCAAAAAACGTTCCAAAGAACAATTTTATACAATCAAATAATTGTTACAAATTTTACAAAATTATCACCTGTTGCAATTCGGGAATAATATTTAAGTGCATATGAATATTGCAATAGGTAAACTGATAATGGTATAGTTATTACAAGAAAGATCTGTTTCGCTAGCTATACAATTTTTATACGCCCGTTTTTCAAAACGGGACGTTTTATAGTTTCACCCTTGGCGGGCGGGCGGCGGGCGAGCGGCGTCCACAGCAGTGTCCGCTCTCTAATTCAAATAGTTTTCATCCAATCTTCACCAAAGTTGGTCAGAAGTTGTGTCTAGACAATATATAGGTCAAGTTCGAATATAAGTCATGCTGGGTCAAAAAACTAGGTCACGGGGTCACTTAGTGCATTTCAAATTAAGCATGGTGTCCGCTCTCTAATTGAAGTAGTTTTCACCCGATCTTCACCAAATTTGGTCAGAAGTTGTGTCTAGATGATATGTCGATCAAGTTCAAATATGGGTCATGCCGGGTCAAAAACTAGGTCACGAGGTCACTTAGTGCATTTCAAGCATTTAGCATGGTGTCCGCTCTCTAAATGAAGTAGTTTTCATCCGATCTTCACTTATTTGGTCAGAAGTTGTGTCTAGATGATATGTAGGTCAAGTTCAAATATGGATCATGCCGGGTCAAAAACGAAGTCACGAGATCACTTAGTGCATTTCAAGCATTTAGCATGGTGTCCGCTCTCTAATTGAAGTTGTTTTCATCCGATCTTCACCTAATTTGGTAAGAAGTTGTGTCTAGATGATATGTAGGTCAAGTTCAAATATGGTTCATGCCGGGTCAAAAACGAGGTCAGGATGTCATTTAGTGCATTTCAAGCATTAAGCATGGTGTCCGCTCTCTAATTGAAGTTGTTTTCATCTGGTCTTCACCGAATTTAGTCCGATGTTACGTCTTAATGATATTTAGGTCAAATATGGGTCATGCCGGGTCGATAACTAGGTCCGAGGTCACTTAGTGCATTTCAAGCATTGAGCATGGTGTCCAAAACCTTCGAACGGGCGTATCTTGTGACAGTTTGGCAGTCTTGTTAAAAAATGAGAAATGTCTGTCTTATTACTTAATGTTATAAATATTTTGTCTTATTACTTATTATTATTACATTGTGATAATTATACAGTCATATACATATATCTGTCCACTGTTGCAATTTTAATATACATAGTTAATTATGTAAACATAACATTATTTATAAATATTAAGTTATATAAATATAGTCTTAAATAATGACGACCGACTGTTGGTGACTCAAGTTATATTTCTTTTTTTGTATTTTGATTATTTAGAATGCAAAAAATATAATGCTATATATCATATATTTGACTGACTCTGTTACATATTTACTCATGTTTGTCACATATTCAGTGCAAATGTGTAGTACATGCACAATGTTGATATGTAAATTTTACATTGATTATAGCTTGAAAGCAATGTATTTGTATTGTATTTAGCTAATGGTGTAAAATGTAATGTGTGTACATGGCTCTTAGTCGAATTTGATAACAGCTCAGTTATGTACACAAGCTATGGTTTGCGTTAATCATACCGTTGATAAATGAAGTATTGTATTCTTCCATAGTTTTATATTGTAATTACAAGGTGCTCATTATACAACCATTTACTTTTATCTGTTACAGGTTTACACACATCTGTTATGAATTATGCAATAACTAATTAATAAACACCATTGATTCTATGTCAATCTAATATTTGAAACCTTACTTATGATAAAAGTGTGTCTCCTATATCAAAAACGTATGCAATAGTCAACAGTAATTTGAATAATATCCCAATTTCAATTTATGCGAATACTAGTACAGTTTACCATCATTAATCGCGTGTGTGTGATCTCATTTAAAATATTTTCGTGATAAAGTAATATAATATCATAAAACTATAATAAAAAAACGATAATGGGACCTTTTTAGCACTTAAACTGGAAATAGAAGTATTTCGAAACTGTTACCATGGCAACCAAACACAATTACATAATAAGAAAAAGAAGAACTTATGTAATCTAAACATTTTTGAAGAAAAATCATGCGTTATGCTCTGAATTACAATTGCTGTAACAAAGATGAAAAATTGTAGTCTGAAAAACAGATTATTGGATTTTTTTATCATTTTTGGCGGCCATCTTGGACGCCATCTTGGATTACATAAAACGTACCATCACGCGGCACGTCCACCCAAAAGTTTCTGACACTTCAGACATTTACCTAAAATTTATATATAAATTAGCTTCCACTCTTTTTTGCACACGGGAGGTGCCCAGGGGCTGTACTAAACATGGGTAACAGGTGGGTGGGGTAATTAAAGATGTTTATTTGAACATCAACATGTTTTTTTCATGTGTTACATCTGAAATATTTCCATAAGTATGTATATAATATATATTTCTACGTGTATCAAATTTCAGTTGATAATTTTATTTGTTATGGGGCAGTTATTATATAGATTTGTTTTAATTACTATTACAATGTGAGTAATTATATTTTTGAAATTAAGTCCATATTAAAAGGTCTATAGCCAAAAAAAATCCACGGTGACCTATCAATTTCTTTACTTCATTTTAATGCTAAGCTAGTTTACTTTAATTATTGAGAACTTCAAATGAATATGAAAATTACATCAACAGAAATTTGTATCTGTATTGTATGTCATCGATTTTTGAACTGTGCAATAAAAAGTTCAAAACAAACAAAAAACTAGTCATACTTATGTCACATTACTTTTTACGATTTCCAATATTTTTGGTTTTAAATGTGTTCAGTATGATAAAACAAAGGTTACAGTTGCTGATCTAATACAATCTCAATATTACTAGTTCATTTTAAATGTTTTACACACAAACGTTTTACCGTACCCCCAATTTTATGCCCCGCAAAAATGACCTTTTCTCAAACGCACATGGCATTTAAAAACCGTCAATATCTCAAAATTATTCACGGTGACCCCCCTTTTTTATTTGATATTTATTTCAGATACATATCCATTAACCACCCTACAAAAAATTATAGCATTCTAGATATTTTTTTAAAAAATCACGAAACGATCGAACATCCTTAAGACAAGTCTGATAAATATTGTGAAAAGTGTCGAAATTAGACGACTGTCGGAATCACCGATTATCATTATTATTATTATTATTATTATTATTATTATTATTATTATTATTATTATTATATTATTATTTTTTTATTTTTTTTTATTATTATTATTATTATTATTATTATATATTTACTTTTTATGGCGTCAATATTATTTGGTTTGACGTAGTATAGATACTAAATAATAATTAAAAAAAATAGTAGTGTCACTACAGGTGGCCCCAACGTCAGAAACGGACGCACATGGAATTTACAAGAGACCTTTCTATATCATCGCATGATGTATTCATATGCTAACAAAACGTTTCAGTTTTCAAATTGTGAATATTCTAACAAGATTTTACAATAATATTATTTAGTGCAATAACTTAATTTAGATTACATAAGCATCAAACAATCAATTCTTTGACTTATGAGTTTAAAAGAATTATTGGAATGCTTTGTGTTTCGCAAAAGACGAACCGAGCAGCAAATTCTGCAAAAAAGAAGAAAACGGTTCAAATTCAACTGCGATAATTAAGTAAAACGTAAGTCGTATCCGAACCAAACCGACATCCGGCGAAGTTGAACCTTACTCCCCATTAATCTGATGGAGTTCTTTGAGGTCCTCGGGTACTCGTTGCAGTACTAATGATAAAAACAGGTAGCTTATGTGTCATTCGTATTCAGTATTAAGCATAAATATGGAGTGCTTCATAATATATATTGTATAATATACTGTGTATCTAAAGTACACCACAAGTAGCATGGACATAGCGCCGCCTACCTAAGATCTCGTAGCCATTCTTTGCTCGAAGAAACTGGTTATACAATTATGCAGGACGTACTCGATGAAAATCCAGATTTTGAATGAATTAACCAACAATCCTTTGTTACTGGGGTCATGACGTCGTGATGCGAATAGCAATGAGGTACCTGTATCGGTAAATGTGATTGTGTGATGCATAACACCTTCAAAGTACACCTTTAAAGTGCACCTTCTGTATTGTGTTATCTTAATCTGAGAGACAAATAACATTAGTAACACAAAGTTTGCAAGGGTTGTGCGCTTTATTATGTCTGTTTTTTATGGTATTGACAACGTTCAAAAGTCAGTATTGTATTCAATTTCATACCGGTGAGTACAAAAGCGATTACGCGTTAGGACAAACAGACAAACTTAATTTAACGCTCCGTTAAAAAAAACATATTTTAACGGGCTTGGAATCATCTAGTCCGATTTTAACATCATAGTACATGTATCACTACATTTTTATTAATTCATCGACAATATTCACAGATGATACACGAAAACATTTGTGCTTTAAAATTGTATAATGTTAAATTTGATAAACAAAGAATGTTTCTCGTAATTGCTCATGTATTTTTTAATGAAACTTCTATAAAATCATTAAAACTATGCAACTGCAGGCGTTAATTAATTGTTCTGTCACCAGAAATTGGATTTTGTTTTTTTTCATACTTGTTCATATCCTATTTAACAAAACTCAAACGTCCGGAACATTATAGTGTGAACACTAACGCATAAGTTGTTTATAAATTCAGCGGTTAAGAAACCCGCTATTCTAAAATCTGTTTGTTAACAAACAAAATATTAATTTCGGTATTCAGCATGATTTTTTTATCTGCATGTCGACATTGATTTATTCAACTTTAGATTTTTATTAAATGAGAGTAAACAGTGGGTGGTTTACGTGTGTAGTTAACGCGGGTAGTTTACGTGTAAGGTGTTACGATAATTTGTAAGTTGCTAGTTAACGTAAGTGGTTTTATTGGGTGGCTAACATATATATTTGGTTTACTTGGGTTGTTTGCTTTGGTGTTTAACGCGGGTGGTTTGATGGTTAAGGTGGGTTCCCGCTGACCATCCGATCAACTCGATCATCCCGATCACCGAAATTTCCCGACCAAACCCGACCAAGCTCGACTGGAAAGGGTATACACGACTTCTTCTCGACCTCTTGTCGATAACACACGACCCCCACACGACTCATTCACGACGTCCACTCAACCATCTCTCCGATTACCACTCGATCATCTCGACCTATACGCGAGCCCCATTCGATCTCAGCTCGACCAAGTGAACCTCACTCAGCTCGATCGCCACCAGATCTTCTCACGACCAGATCGTGATGGTCGTACTACAGTCGTACAAAGCGATCTAAAATAACTCGGGTAGAGGTCAAGCGAATCGGGTACAGAGCTCGTGTTTGGTCGAATAGCAATCGGGAAGTGATACGGTCGAGCAGCCGTCGGGTAGCAGTCTAGTAAATCTGTACATCAAAGCGAATAGAGGTCGAGTGGATCGTGTTGCGATCTAACATAACTCGGGTAGAGGTCGAGCGGATCGGGTACAGATCGTGTAAAAGATGTCAATCCGATCGCCACACGATTGCTTCACGATCAACTCGATCTTCTTCTCGACTTATTCACGACCACTTCCCGAGCGCCTCTCGATCCATTTCCTACTCGACCGCTTATCGATATTTTTTGACATGTAAAAAAATATCGGGAAGGAAGCCCGACCAATGCCGATCTACCCGACCGTCCCCGACCACATATGCCGACCGAACCAGACCAGTACCCGACCGCTTGGTCGGGCTTGATCGAGTTGATCTGTATTATAGTAATGCGATTAAAGGGCAAATTAACTGATCAATATGTCAATTTAGCCATTTTGTTAAAAGGCCCGTCAGAACTATATGTTTTCACGTCGGGTGGGGTACTTACCTTGGCGGCTGACGGTTCATTGCAGACAAAACCTAAAGAATGGAAAGATAAGGTACCAAACGTTGAAAAATGGACTGATGCGTTTTTGATGTTTGCTTCCATTTGTCTGAAACAACACCCGCAAACAAGGCAGGAATTACTACAGTACATTTTTAATATTAGAGAGAGCGCAAATAGCAAAGGCGGAATTTTCATGGAGGGCATACGACGAGCAATCCAGGATGCGGCAAGCTTCCCAACCTGCCCCTTGGTCCCACATTAACCCGGACTTGTGGTGGCGCTGTACATTAAGGCTAGTGATTAATCAGAGTTCCCTTACAAAGCCCACAACAGCACGGGCAACATGCAATTACTTCAACCAAGGGGTTTGAAGGTTCAATAATTGTCGTTTCAGTCTGGGTGTGGTGGTCAACACCAACAAATAAATTGTCCCAATTCCAAAGGCCAAACAAAACCATCGACAAATTCGGGAGGGAATTTCTTCCCCATTTTTCGTCCCCGTGGAAGACCGTTCCCTAGAGGAAGACCTTTCACAGGCCGTTAATTCTAGCCAGAATCCTTTACAACTAGCTCCAAGCCCTGTTGGTGTCAACAATTTACAAGTTTATGCACAAGGTTATGATTATATACTGATTCAAAAAGTGGTCGATGGATTTAGGCACGGTTTTCCTATATGCTACGCAGGCCCCCGTGTGTTTCGTGAAGCTAAGAATCTTCAGTCAGCTGTTTCAAGTCCTGATATTATTACACATAAAATAGGTGATGAAGTTTTATTGAAACGGGTAGCGGGGCCCTTCAGTCAGCCCCATTTCAGAACATGATCATTTCACCATTAGGTTTAGTTCCCAAAAAAGTTGATGATACAGAAGTACCTGAACATAAAATTTTCGAATGATACACCGTCTTTCATGGCCTGATGGTATGTCAGTAAACGATTTTCCGAACCGAAAATGGTTCAATGGCAAATGGCCAGCACACTGGCACACGTGTGGCTTGTCAAAGAATATAACATTCCTGGAGCTGTTTCCAATTGTTGCTTCAGTTTTTGTGTGGGGGACATGCTAAAAAAGTAAGAAGATACGATTTAACTGCGATAATATGGCAGTAGTGGATATCTTAAACAAGCTATCATCCAACAATTCAAATGTTATGCTCCTAGTTCGCATCCTCACGTTACAATGTTTAAGATTAAATATTATGATCAA
This sequence comes from Dreissena polymorpha, assembly GCF_020536995.1. Taxonomy (NCBI): domain Eukaryota; kingdom Metazoa; phylum Mollusca; class Bivalvia; order Myida; family Dreissenidae; genus Dreissena; species Dreissena polymorpha. Next base: position 107,557,640 of record NC_068359.1, read on the forward strand.
AGCTGCTCATGCTCAGGGTAAATCAAATGTGATATTTGATGCATTGTCTCGTTTTAAATTGGATAGGTTCAGAGTAGTTGCTCCACACGCAGACATCGAACCGCAAATAATACCAAACCTTCTTTGGGAAGTCTTAAACAACGAGCTGGGGTCTTATTGAGGGCGGGAACAGCAGTTAACACACAATTAACTCATAAGACTGGTTTAAACGCTTTTGCGTCATTCAGAGCTGAGTATACATTAGGACAAATCTGGCCTACGAATACTCATCATGTTATTTTGTTTATGGCTTATTGCTTCGAAGTGGGTAGGGCACCTAGCACAATCGCGACGTACATTGCGGGATTTAAGTACTACCACATATTGCATGGCTGGGAAGATGTTCAGAATGATTTTATCATTACTAATGCTCTTGGAGGTTTTAAACGTAGACCACATAGGAAAGATTTAAGGGCCCCAATAACGATAGACGTTTAGTAGCCTTGTGTCTGGTTTTGCCCCAAACTTGTTACAACCGGTTTGAAACTCTGTTGTTCCATGCTCTGTTCACGCTGGCCTATTTTGGTTTATTTCGTGTGGGCGAGTTAGTAGCTAGTGGATCTTCAGGTAACCTTTTTGTCAAGGATTTAGAACTGACAGCGGACTATATTGCATTACTTTACGGTATTATAAAACCAATCAAAGGGTAAGCCCGTAACAGTCAAACTACCTAGGGAATCCAGGGCAGAAATTTGTCCGGTGCGGGCTATCAAGGCAGATTTAGATTAAGGTGTTTCTGACGGCCCCTTATTCCGCCACAATGATGGCTCTTTAGTAACTAGGCAACAATTTGCCGGGGTGTTAGCTAAATGTTTGAGGAAAACCAAATATTCCACAGGACATTTTCGTTCACATAGTTTCAGAATTGGGCGCGCAATAGATTTGGCTAAACAAGGTATATCGGATGAAAACATAATGCTTCTTGGCAGGTGGCACTCAGATTGCTTTAAAAGATATGTCAGATAAAATGCCTCACGAAGACGGAGGATTGTAGTAGTATTAAATAAAAGGAAATTATTTATATATGTAAATAAATATATATATATATATATATATATATATATATATATATATATATATATATATATATATATATATATATATATATATATATATATATATGCACATACGCATAACGACAGCATTTTCCATTGTCTATATTTGATATAATATTGAATAACATTTTGTTATATTTTGTGAACCAGTATCTCCGTTTTATCTGCAAAGTATTCTATTTAAAACCAATCATCCTAATATGTTTTTGTTAACAATGAATCTGTATAATTGTAGAAATCTGGGTCCTGGGTAATTCCATCCCTTATTGGGCAGGAAAGAGAGCGGTGGAAACCGGTAAACCACACCTTAAGACTCCCAACAAAATTTGCTGGATGGGCGTAAGAGGCATCGGTTGGCACAGGTTACGGCACGCAATAGAAGCAGAAGTGCTGCTAGGTATTCCCCGCTCAATCATAGTGGTCCACCTTGGTAGTATTGACCTGGTTAACTACTCCGTATTGCAGATACGGAATATCATGGATAGGGAGTTTAGGTATTTAAGAGCTGCATTCCCAACTTGCCTCTTGATCTGGATAGATATTCTGCCTCGCCGGACTTGGCCAGGGGCTGCAAATGTTAAAGCAGTTGATAACAAGCGTAGACGTATAAATCGGTTGGGTAGGAAGCTGGTTATGGCTGCTGCACATGGGGACGTGCTTTCTTGCGACATTCAGCAAGAGGACGGATTGTTTAGGCCCGACGGCATACATTTGAACGATGTCGGTCTGGAGTTCTATTTGGATTCGCTCAGAGACACTATTATTAAGCATTGTTGATAGGGTTTTTTCTTATAGAATTCAAAATTGCGGTTTGAGTCATTTTGTTATCTCCCTTTGATTGTACGGTTATACTTAAAAAAATATGTTTCTGTGTTTTGTATCATCAAGTGTCCTTGTTCGTTTGAATTTTTTGGGGGAAACTTAGTTTCTGTGGCGGGAAAAATTCAACCGGCTGAGAAAACGGATACATATTTTTACGAATTTATGTAGGGAAAATTTATCACATAAAATTCATTTTATAATATCTTTGGCCGACACTGATCTGTTGATGGGGCACAACACCTCATTCCCGTCAGTGAAGTGGTGGCTACTGATATTCTAGGTATATTGTTCAGATTTATTTTGATTATGTCCGTTGTATAGGATGATGTGGTTCATCCATATTAACGGTAAAGGTATCTGTGGATGCTGTGGTTCATCCAATTTAAAAGTATGTATGGATGCTGTGGTTCATCCAATTTTAAAGTAAAGGTATGTCTGGATGCTGTGATTAATCCAATATAAAAGTATGTGTATATGCTGTGGTTCATCTAATTTTTAACAATAAAGGTATGTGTGGATGCTGTGGTTCATCCAATTTAAAGTTTATGGTTGTGGCCCGTGTTTTGGTAGCAACCTCAGTGTGTCTGTATGCTGTGGTTCATCCAACAAGTTTAACATGTCACAGTCGATGCAATTTAACGTTATCTCAGCTGGTTGGATTTTAGCGACCTACGATACGTTCACGTAGTCCCGTTGTGTCGTTAGCCCGCGGCCTTATTATATCCACTCTGCTAATATATTAGATGTAAATTTAAATGGGTAAATACATGTTAGTAATGTTTGGTTAATTGAATTTATTATTTGAATTTATTTCTTAATGAAATAATAGGTATAATTCCTACAGTCAGATTACATGTTCATCTATTTGGTTGAATATATTATAAGTATTAAAATGGCAAATCAACTTGATACCAATGGTAGTAATTATGGTAGTAGAAATAGTTTAGAATGTATAACCTTTCATTGACAATTACAACTTATTTTTTCTTTGATCTACGCTAAAATCTGGTGTTTTGAGCAATTCTAATTGCTGTTGTCTTGTGAATAAAATATACTTACACCAAAAATTATAGAAATGTAAATTCATATGCAAACACTTCCCCATACATGCCTTTATTTACTTTATTACAATAAAATGTTTAATATGGTTTGCCACTTAACACCAGCTTATTGTACTGTATATATGTAAATACAATAATGAATTTCATAAATACTTTTCTCTTGCAATAAATTTAATGATGTTGGTTTACTCAAATGAGAAATGGCTACACGGTCCATAATTGAACATATATATTGTGTGTTTAGGCTTGATTAGCAATCAAATATATTATGCTTGCTATATTTTAAATTTTAGTTTAATATATGAGCTTTTCTATGGTACATACTCTGATTTGTTATTATTCTTATTTAAAGTATTACAAATATTACTTGTTTCTTTTGTTCTTTTCTTACATGTGTACAGATTCAGTATCAACACATTCTTTTTGTACTAGTCTTGTAAGACCTATATAAAGAAATCCTGCTCAGTGCTGGAAAATCAAGAATCTGATTTACCAACCAAAATAATTATATATTTAAAGAAAAAGTGTGTATTAACTAAAGTAAATAATAACTGTCAAACATGATTGTGTTACCGGGTAACTAACCTAGATTAAAATACTTATATTACTTAAGTTTTTTACCATGAGTCACAGTGTGATCACTTGTGCCAATAGTAAGAAAATATTGTAACAGGTAAACACCTACACGTAATTCACCTTTTTAATTCAAAATGTATATCACTTAAGTTACAATTACTTAAAATTGCAATCAATTTAAACTAACATTTACAAGAGGGTGATATTAATTGTGTAAAGAATGCAGTTGTTGTTGTTTTTTACAAATATTTATTTATTTTAAAAAAATGTGATGTAAAACTCTCACAACCTAGTTAAACAATACTAATGTAGTCTATTCGGTTCCAAAGAATAAGTCCTGTAAAAATACTCTAAATTATTTGCTTTTTTTCATGAATAAGACTAAGGGATGTACTGAATTACAGTACCTTACTTATTTACTTCCATGTTAAACCGATCTGGATGGACAGGGACATTAAATTTCAACTCTTGTGTCGTCAAGCTGGGCCATCGGGTTGTTTAAGAAGCTTACAAAAATAACAAAAACTAATTGCCCACACTATTTTAAAATGTGAGTGTTTTATATTTTTGATTTATGAAAATTTAATGAAGACTTTAAAAAGAACAAAGTTAAAATACATGATATATGTTAGTTTTCCAACATACGATGACCAAGGACTTGTACTTTTGACCAGACAATTAGAATACTTGAGATGGTTGGCATGGCAAGTCTTGGAAACTGACCATGAAAAGTTAATGTGTATCTGTTTTGACAAAAAAGTATTAACAATGTTGGATAAATGCTTACATCAAACGTGCTCCAAGAAACTTGACTTCGAAGATGATTGTGCTTTATGTCTCAAGCACTATAGCTATGAAACAAAAATATGTATTGTTAGTTTCATAGAAATACTGCTGACGGCAACTCGAACTTTGTTTTCCTTCAATTGACAACTGTCCATTGGCGCGGCCATTTTGCTCTAAAAAAGTCCGAAAACAAAATGGCAACCACGTTATACCAGAGGCTGGTTTATGCAATAAAAAGCCGGTTGGGTTTAGCTGTGTGGTTGACAATGTTGGCTTACTCGTTGGAATACGCAGGTTTTTCACTTCGATCGTTTACGAGGGTCGGTCATAAAAGTGGTTCCTCTTTTTACAACAGATGTTACGTGTCAGTTCTTTGATTATCAACATTCTAACGATGACGAATTATGCTATGTTGTATGTTATCATCAATCCGTCATTTGTCGGTAATTAAGTGTACTTTGTATTTATAAGTACAAGTTACTTTAGAATAGTTACTTCTACATGATTACGCATAATTGATATGATGAGAACGCAAACGCGTAGACCAGACTTCAACAGGGACACATATCACATAGTCGATAGAATAACAACCCAGTTCATGGTTAAAACATTCTTTATTATAGTGATCGTATAGTACCACGCATTGTAAAATCTCTATGAGCCGAGCACCTCCGTCCAGTCGTGATGGCTAACCAAACTCGACTCCCTCTAATACAAGATCTCGAAGTATTTATACAAGCCATTTGTAACTATCAACTTTCATTAATTGAGTTGATAAAGAACTACGTCTAAACTATTAAAGAAATCAGTCTTTATCAATATCCCATTAATTTCTGAGTATTGTTTTTTTCTTACATGAAGGAAATGTACACTTCTGTTAAACAAGCAAACGTATTTCAGGAGGGTGTACTATGTTATACACTCATGATTTTGTTTGGCAATTCATAGCATTAAGGCAACACAATTGGGTCAACGTTAATAAACTCCAATATTGATTAGCAAAATTATATATTTGGTAAAACGTCATATAAAGACACCATTAGAGTTATCCCATAAACATTCAATTTATCCACACCAGGGAGGAGCGATTGTAGTTTTGGGTCAGTTGAAATGGGTCTATGTTTTTGAACATTTTAATTTTAACACATTTAACCGTTTTATAGAAATCCAATTTGTGGTAGCTTCTATATACAAAACATAACAGTTAAACATTATAATACTATGAACATTTTCCAATAGCATTGACAAAATTAAAAACAAAAGACCATAACTATAATTAATTCGTCAACATTTACCAAGGCCTTTTACATGTATCTTATCGTAGTTCGGTGCATAGATGCCGCTCTGGTTGATAGACAACATTCAAATAGCGATAGTACGACAAACACATTTCATTAAATCTGTATTCCTATCATTATCGACAATTTGTTACCGACATATAGCCTAATGAATAACAGCCTTGTGACGATTTTACTCTATATTAAAGAGCTTTTGTATTAAATTGATATATTAAAGGAAACGTCATAACGTAGTTGCAGTTAGCATTGTATACAAACTATGATTATCTTGTTCCAAGTTGGCACTTTTCAAACGGTGGTAATGGTGCTTTATAAATGGAAAAACTTTCAGCAGAAAAACATCATAATGCTAGCTTGATGATATCAGAAATTATGCTAACTAGATCAGTTTAATCTCAGTTACATTTCTTTGGTGTAAAACCAATAATCAATTGTTAACTGTATTTATGTAATGTACTGGTGTAAAACCAATAATCAATTGTTAACTGCATTTATGTAATGTATTGGTGTAAAAACCAATAATCAATTGTTAACTGTATTTATGTAATGAACTTATTGTAGCGTTTACACCATACCTTATTTTGATTTTTTTTATATAAATGTAACAAAGCGTGTTAGCTGTTAAACTTTACTGCGCTTTCCCTAAACAAATACTTATATGCGATTCATTGAAATCTTATTACACCATTGGACACAAGTTCGATTATGGAAATTCAATTGTATTCATAAAAAGAGTAAAACCTGTGATATGGCCAATGGTATTTCATGTACTTGTTGACTTATATGAAGTGTTTTAGCATGTAGATCTAAATTCATTTTAATATCTAAAACGAACCTTTCATTTATATACGTTCATCATTATGCAACATAATGATTAGTATATGCTTCAAATTGCAAGACGTGACACGAATTCTTCAATATGCGCAACATAATAGTTAAAAGCCTATACACTCTCAAAAGTAACGAATGTTTCGTACATATTTTGAAACATAAAATTAAAACATAAAAATCAATGTTTATTATAGCAATTGCCAAAATTACAACGCTAGATGTTGTCTGGTATCTTAGATTTATTGCGATACAAAAGACTCGTTTAAATTATTTTTTGTCACAATACATTCCATGTGAATTTCGGGCTATGATATTCGAACATTTACGAGCGAACGCGAGATTTGCTTCGGGCTGCTTCAAAAGTACGACGCAGGTCTCACGAATACGTCGTTCTTCTAAAGCTGCCCGATGCCAGTCTATCGTTCGCTCGTAATTCTTCGTATATCATGGCGGGAAATTCACATGGAATATATTGTCGAACAAAATATAAAAAAAGATCGTTTCGTATCTCTTTAAATCTATGTTACCCTCACACATAAAGCGTTGACATTTTGAATATTACTATAAAGAACACTGATTGTTTATGGGTTGACTTTTTATTTTACGAAATAGTTTGCACAATCTTCGTTGATTTTGAGTATAAGCGATAACTTAAATTGATATGCTATGCAAGTCATTCGTATGTGAGAGAATGTAGGTATTATTACGTATATGACTATTGTGAAATGGTCCCGATGCCCCTAATTAATAAGTGGCGTCGCAGTGGAGTGCGGCGACTAGTATGTAATGCATTTTTTTTTCGCTTTTGGGAGGAGAAGTTATTTTACGGATCAATGTATACATTTTTGTTTTAAGAATATCTTGCATAGTGGTGATTTTTTTGTGTACATTAGTGTAAATAAGTACTGCATTTGTGCCTATTACATTTATTACAACATGTATTGTCAATAATGCAAAGCTAATTGTTTGAAATAATAACTGATCACAGGGGAAAGATCACAGGGACTGGGCGAATACGCGAAACTTTCTGGTATTGAATAAAAACAAAATATTATCAAAATATATTTTTTTTGTGGGTTATAACAATAGCGCAGACTTTTGCTGTTCGAGTTTTGGTTAACGCGTAATTTCTTTAATTTTACAAGACGACAGCGATTACACGGTTTATTGCTTTATTGATATCCGTTACACTACAGACACTTATTAAGGCAGTAGGTGCCTAGTGAGATCGGGAATAGTCGGTCGATATCGTCGTATTTGGAAAGCGTTTTGGCTATAAGCGATATTTACGGTAACGTCCGGAAATTATACTAAATACACGAAATAAATTTGTATTTTTTTATTTAAGAGTTAAATTTGCTTATCTCCTTAAGATTTAATAACTATACAATACAAATATAAGTTAAATTAATTAGTTTCATAAAATATGTGTGTTCATGGCGTCACGGTTGTTGACATTTTCTTAGCAAAATAAAAATGGCCTCAGTGGTTATTTGTACGTTGTTTGTGAAAACCCTGACTGTAGAAAAGTCAATCGTGTTGCTTATGGAAAGCAGCACCATCTCAAGATCAGGGGAATGCCATGCTTTGACGTAAATACCAAGCTTGGAACAGGTATGCATGTCTTCATTTTTCAACCTGCCATTTCTATCAATGTTTAATCATTGTAAAATTGCCATTGATCTTTGGACTTCTTACACATTTTCAGACCCCTTAAAATTCCAAGTGTCATTCCCAGTGAATATTTGCTTATCGTGTAATATATAAGGAAACATTCCGGTGTCCATCATATTCAGTTTTCAAATTTAGTTTCGCAGTTGTGTTGTTAAATCCAATTGATTGCTCATTCAGGTTATTTAATAATGTAATGATGATACGCATGGATTCTATGAAAATACATGTTGACGTCATTATTAAGTAACTACGGCCTTATTTCGTTTTCATGTTATCATTTTCAATTTTCTTTTCAGCAATGAAAGTCAGTTTGGGCAGGCCGGTGAAAGTAATAACTTCCTAACCACTATAACCATAACGCTCATTGCAAATAGAAATCTTAAGAAGATGGAAGCTCGTGCTGGGGAGGCCATCAAGAAAGTCTCAACTGCGTCGTCTAACAAGGCTGCCATTAATGCTTATTAGAAAGAAATGGAGTAAGTGTGAAAACTAACTTTTAATACAATGTTATTGACTATTCTGGTGCCAAATTTAAGTATTTTTCTCATCAACTGTCTTCTTATGTCCTATTCCAGATGTACATGAAACATATTAATAATAATTGTATTATTAAAGGCACTTTGTTCATAGTTTGGTAAAATTACATTTTTTTTAAAGTTTTTTGGGTAGAACCCCAGGGCAGGCACATTATTAAAAATATTTGTGATTGTTATTATAAATATTAAAAGCTATTCCAAATATTACAATTTTTGTTGAATAAATTCATTACTTTTAGTTATAAATCTTATGAAGGAGCATAGGTATATTAAAATTCTGAGCTATTCATATAAATGGTGAATTCTTTTCACAAGCGATAATTTGAGTTTAACGACTTGTCAATATGTAATGTGCTTGTTGTTCTGAAAATTGATTTTTCTCATAACCAACGATCATATAAGGCGTCAGAATGAAACTAAAAGGGGAATGATACAATTCATGAAATAAGCATTGTGTGAATTTAATTTTGTATTTCAGTTCGAGGTACAGTAATGCCTGATATAACTCAGATTGCTGCTGTGCATTTGAAGACGGGTTTTAAGTTCTCGACATACGTGAAGACAAGAGTGCCAATTTCTTCCGAAGCTCAGAAAGTGATTGGCATCTCTGTTGATGATCATGGCATAATGCGTGTAAATGGTGGAAGTGTTGATATTGTATCAATTAAAACTTCTCTACATGATTGTATGATGTGGCTTTCAAAGTTTCCCAGAGCCATTTTTGTTGCTCATAATGGGCGCAGGTTTGATTTTCCGGTTTTGGTTAGTGCATTGCTGAACACACACTGTTTTAAAACGTTTTGTAATTGTGTAAGCAGTTTTGTTGACTCTTTGCCGGTTTTCAAAAATCGTATCCTGGACAGTCACATAAACAGGAAGATCTAGTGAACGTGTTCTTCAGGCAACCTGCAACGCCCACAGTGCTCCTGATGATGTTGAAGCACTGGGATATTTGCTAAAAACATGTAAAATTACTTACAATATGGCCCACATCTTTACTGTATCTACAATCCATAATTCAGTGTGTTTAAGTCATGAAAAGCCTTAAAGGCAAAGAACATTAGATTGTTAGACGTGCTGTTGCATAGAGGAATTCTAAAGCGACCAACAGCTGAAAACATGACGGGATATGGACTGGCCTTGTGTCATTTGAAAGCCATATTTTCTAGTTCCGGAGAGGATGACTTAAGGGATACTTTCATTGCTAAAAACAATGAGGGACTACCAAAAGTCAAAAACGCAAAAAAAATATTTTATCTGAAGTGGTCCCTAAAATCGGTCAGTTTTTCAGTGACGAAAAGTGACGGAACGAAATAATATGGCTTTCAAATGACACGCGGCCAATCAAAATCATGCAATGGCTTTATACTGATACTAAAATATGTACATCTAGTTGTCATTAATCTGGCTGTTTTTATTAAAATATAAGTTGTATATTATTGTGCTACATGTTTAAAGAAACATGATAACTTAAACATCTTTATGCTACGTAATATTGGGACAACTTTGACATTTTGTGGTGAGCTGCGCCTGTATTCATATGTTGCCTTTTGACATTAGGTGACCTTAAGATTGTATTATTAGCTCGGCTGTTTTCGAAAAAAAATCCGAGGAATTGTCATAGCCTCTTCGTCGTCCGCCGTCCGACGTCCGCCGTCGTGCTAAAACCTTTACATTGGCTCTTAAATTAAAGTGCTTCTACCTACAACTTAGAAACTTCATTTGTACATGCACCTTGATGAGTTCTACACGCCACACTTATTTGTGGGTCACTAGGTCAAAGGTCAAGGTCACTGTGACCTCTAATATAAAACTTTATCTTTGCCTCTAACATCATAGTGCTTTCACCTACATTTTTAAAACTTCATATATACATGCACCTTGATGAGTTCTACATGCCACACCCATTTTTGGGTCACTATGTCAAAGGTCAAGGTCACTGTGACCTCTAATATAAAAATTTAACTTTGCCTCTAACATCACAGTGCTTCCACCTTACAACTTTGAAACTTCATATGTACATGCACCTTGATGAGTTTTACACGCCACTCCCATTTTTGAGTCACTAGGTCAAAGGTCAAGGTCACTGTGACCTCTAAAATAAAACTTTAACTTTGCCTCTAACATCATAGTGCTTCCACCTACAACTTTGAAACTTCATATGTACATGCACCTTGATGAGTTCTACACACCACACCCATTTTTGGGTCACTATGTCAAAGGTCAAGGTCACTGTGACCTCTAATATAAAACTTTAACTATGCCTCAAACATCACAGTACTTCCACCTACAACTTTGAAACTTCATATGCAGATGCACCTTGATGGGTTCTACAAGCCACACCCATTTTGGGTCACTAGGTCAAAGGTCAAGGTCCCGTTATGCGGTGCTCCTGTTACTGTATTATTATATCAATATTAATTCAAAGTTAAGTAAATTTATTCACATGTCATGGTTTATAACTGTACTTTCAATAAGCAACTAGAAAACCCCCCAAAAGAAATGATATACAAATTTATACTTAAATTCATTGCGTGAAAATGAATTGGGGTAGGCGTACTCAAAGTAAAATTTATTGAGATAGGAACGGTAAAACTTCCTGAAATTCATTCAGTGTGTAGAAAATATGTAGTGTTAAATAAATATGTACAATATATGCATTTCATCACACTTCAAGTGACATTAAACGTAATTAAAGTTTCTTAACCATTTGTTGTTGTTTTTGCCATATATCCAGATAAGTGCATATATTATTGGACATCAAAGGCACAATTCTCTTTCAATGACACTTTTTTAATTCTGTATCTACTAACAAAATTCAGTCGAGTACGCTTATTAAGTTAATTGTCAAAATATATGTATATCCCATTACAAAAAACTATATATATTGGATATAGGGTAAATCCATAGAAAACGCCCAACCGAGTCAAGGGGTGGGTGTAATCAACCATGTATAAAAAGTTAACCGGCTGGTAAAAAGTTTTAAAATTTTGCAATAAGTGGTGATATACAATTTACTATGTGGAAATAATAACAAAGAATGTTTCTGGAAAAGTACCCATCAGGCTCCTACTACCTTAATATCTTAGTTAGACGGTGATTTTTCAAGCGGTTCCGTAGTGTTGTGGTTACACGCTCGCTTCACATGTGAGAGGTCCAAGGTTCGAGTCCCAGTAGAATCAAATTATTTTATTTATGTTCATGTTAATTTTTTGTTTTGATGTAGACATTTTAGTTTAAATAAATATGCTGTTTTATTGTAAACATTTTTTGTTTTTATTATGCCCATGAAATATATGTGTGAGAGAGTGGGTGTGAGATTTCGTAAACACATTTAAACCTTCTTTGTTCCACTATTCTAGCAACCAGCTAGTTACTAATAAAGGCGATATAGAGCGCGAAGCGCGACACGTATTATTAATTGTAATAATGAGTCTTGATAAAGGAAGCAGCCGCTTATCAATGAGGAGCACCATCACAGCACCCCAGTCTCATTGCTATCAAGTCCTCCTACAGGTTTTTTTACAACCACATATAGAATGCCGCAGGCCTGACCCGTATCTTGCCAGTGGTATGGACCCTTTGGTATCGAACTTTAACCCCGCTCACTATCCAGCGTTTAAACTTCCGGGTTTACATTTAAACCGACTATTAATAGCTTATTAATATCTTAGTTAGAAGGTGATTTTTCAAGCGGTTCCGTAGTGCAGTGGTTTCAAGCTCGCTTCACATGTGAGAGGCCCAAGGTTCGAGTCCCAGTAGAATCAAATTATTTTATTTGTGTTTTATGTTAACTTTTAGTTTTGATGTAGACATTTTAGTTTAAATAAATATGCTGTTTTATTGTAACCATTTTTTGTTTTTATTATGCCCATGAAATATATGTGTGAGAGGGTGGGGGGTTCGTAAACACATTAAAACTTGTACAATGTTTTCATATCAATGAGTACTCAACCCCTATCGTAAATGAGCAACGTAAGAATAAGTTCAGAATCATCTCCCCTTGAAGTTAAGAAAAATATGAAATTACGCTTACAAGATAAAGCAGTTTTTTTAAACCTACACAGATTCTGTTCCATTCATAAAAACTGTACACGGATGCTAGTATAAAAAGGAAACCAATGTAAATATAAATGAACTATGAAATATTTGGGGGTTACAACACAAAATCATAGGTAATGGTTATTTGGGGGTTATAACACAACATCATAGATAATGGTTATTTGGGAGTTAAAACACACAATCATAGATAATGGTTATACCAGTATCTTTTTCTATTTTGTTTAAAATAATCGGCCAATATATTAATATTTACAGTAGAAAATAAATCGTTCCTTGTAACTTCATTGAGTGACTTTTACACTGAAATTCCCGACGCCGTTTGATGCTTTGCATCAATACTTATCTTGTTTGTCCCCACAGATGCAGTTTCACTCCAACTGACCAAGCCAGTCGTTTCCATGTGTCGGAGATGACAAATATAAGACCGTTCTTCTGACACTTGGCGTGGTGTTGTCGTCCTGATAGCGAAAGCAAACAGACGAGATTTATTGGGCAAACACAGTTCATCCTGGTTACAGATATGATTATATGGACGTGACAGTAACTTTTCAATTAATTAGTTGTCCAATTTGTGTTGTTTGCCAGAACGCAAAAAAGCATCAAAGGCACACCTACATGTACACAACATTTTTGTTTAATATAAGCAACGTCCAAATAGCCATAACAATTCTCAAAGTGTGCTACCTACGCATACTTGCTTTGCATTTGTAGTCATAAAAGGAAATTGTTGTTCAATAAATTGACTGTCGAAATCAATAATGCTTCTTCAAACTCTAAAAGCGTATATGCATATTTTATCATCTATCGTGGCAACCTGCTTGTAATAGACAGTTGAAAGAGATATCCGGTTTTATCACCTCATATAAAATAGAATTCTGACAAGGTGGTTGCTGTTGGCTACAATAGCTGTTAGTTGTTAAAAGTTGTCTTTGTATATGAGCAAGCAATAGATTGAATGTTTATTTCAGTTTAAAGCGTTTAGGGAATAATGTCGTCTGATGTCATCTGTAATGTTGTGAGAAACCAATATTAATACGTATAGTATCCGACACGAGTTTTCACTCCATACCATATTTTATGAAACGAGTTCAAAAATCGTGTGAGTGGGTCTTGAAAAAAAGCTTTGGGCATTATTGGCAATTGGGCATTAGTGTCTTTGTTGCTTTCTAAGTGGTAAAAAACTGCCAAATTGCGACTATATAGCAATCTGTGTTATCTATGATTGCTGAGGTCGTAAACGTCTAATGTCAGTCTTCATGCAATGATTTATTAAGCAAAGCTCTGACAAACGTCATAAAATGCACAACTTATTCATTGAAAAGTAATGATCAAGTCCATATAATCATCTAAAATTATTGTACCTAGAGTGAACAGTGCTTGCATAATTAATTTCGCGTGTAATGCCATCGCTATCAAGCCGCAAACAGCACAAGCAAATTGACAGAAACACCATCAAATAGTGTAATCTCCGACACAAGGCTTGCATGGTCAGTAGGATTTCGACTGCTCTCCGTGTGTTCTTTAATTAATTAGCGTCACTGGCTCACGCTATAAAACAGACTTATACTATTTATCAATTATATTGGCGAGCTAACTTACACATTGCCTGGACGAGGCTTATAAAGTATGGTATGAAATGAAAACAAGAGTCAGATTTTTATAACACATGCGTGTATATTACCAAAGACACTAAAAATTTAGGTAAACGTCATGACAAAGCCGGAAACGTTTACATTGCGTGCCTCATTTGCCTTCGTGTTGTTATTTTGGGAAAATACTGTTACGCGTTTTCTCAGTCAAACAAAAAGTAGCTTATGAACTTGCTCAGAAAGCTATTTACACAAAATACCATATTTTTATGTTTATATTTCATGGAATAAGCGCTAAACTTTATGTTGTACTAGACTCGTGTAGGCTCGCCAAATAATAAATATAGCGAAATCAGAATCAAACTATTTACATGTATGAATATATGATTCGCAGACAAAATTTCGACGATTCAAGACTGATAAATATATTTTGCATATAGGGTAAACAGGTTATTGCATGTAATGTTTCATTGAAAATGCGTTGGTTACTATTTGTACAAAACAAAGAATTCAACTAGTTTAAAAAGCAGGAATATATATTTTTACGATATATATGTATACACATTAGCATTCGTTACAGAAAACCGGCCTGTGTTTTATGTTTTGCATAGGTGATGATAACTTCTCTTCACAGCTTTCAATATTCGGTCATATTGACCAAAATGGTCAAAACATAAAATTCTTATTTCTTTAATGATTGCCGTCTTTGCTGTAGTATACCTCTTTAAGCACTTGTTTCAGACAACGCTCATACAAATGTGTTGATACTGTTAATGTTTCGCTTGTCATGTTAATAGATTTTTCGAGGCTTTTCGAAACAGCGAAAGAAAGGTTTTCTAAACTGTTATATCGAACTGTTTCCACTGCAAACAAATACAGTTGCTGTTATAAAAATCTTTTGTTTACAGGGTAGCTATTAAAACAAATATATTAAATACTGTTGACAAGATATGAATCAACAATAACACGCAACTCCGTGATGGTAGAGGTGTTGGTTGAGAAATTGAAAGCCTACATACAATATGATAAATAAACTGTTTAAATAATGCTAAGTGTTATAGGCTCTACTTTGCTAATACAGTTAAATAGAAGGTAATATATTGTAAGAACACAATTAACGATTGAGATAAAATACATTCATCTGATTTTTGTGTTCTAACATAGGCAATAAATCTGTATATAAACGAGCATTTGCGTTAGAAAATATGTAAGTGATCTTAATTTTCAAAACATTTTACTGTATATTTCTGATTATTCTTTTCGTATAAGTAATTTTTAATACGTGTTATGCCCTTACACTTTTAATGACTATTACCGTCTTTGTTTGAGTCGTCTTGACTTGAGCAAAACCAGAATCTAGATCACGGTCACATAAAATGGAAACTCAAATGTGTTTATGTAAACAAAGGGAACACCTAGATTATTGCTTCTTAAAAGCTAACTGTCGATGATGAAGATTCAGTGTAAATAGGGAAAGTGGACATTACAACGGTATTGATTTGAAGAGGTTTGAAGTGTACGCTTATTTCATAAAAATACTCTATATTCTAAATGTTAAAACAAATTGAAACCAAGATGCCAAGCTCCAGTGGGTTTGATCTATACCATTCCTCGCAAACTACTTAGGATACCACAAAGTGATGATTAATTGCATTTACAACATTATATGACTTTAAAATTTCCAAATTTAATTTCAAGTGATTTTTTTAGGTATTTGCGAATTGTTATTTTATTTATTACATTTAATACTATTATCCTTCTTGTTTTTGATGATTCTAGTATGAACATTGTCATGACAAGCATCCAAACTACCGTAATTAATCGACGTTTTCGGGCACTTAAAAATAATTAAGTGTTTTCGTTTCCGAAAATTAAGATACGGAAAATATTTAAAAAGTGCAGGTGTCCGAAAAGTTTGAGACAAAAAACAAACTCAATAAATTCATGCTCACTAGTTTCATTGTTATTTACTCTTTTTTATATTTTGAAATAAATTCAACTTCACAGCTTTGATAACTCTTGCCTGGAGTGATACAAAACAAAAAAGTTAAAACAGTAAACATACTGCTAACTTAATAAGACGCTATCGTTTCAAATGTTGTGTGGTGACACGATATATTTCTACTGGTGTAAATGGTTATTAACCCAATTACGCGTTGAATTATTTTGAAACAAATAGAAGAGGTTTTGTTGTCCAACATATTCGAACTTAGCATAACGTAATAATATGCTAATTAAGTGATTCGCAAGAGCGATTTAATTGTCAGTATGTGTAATTGTAATTGTTTGATAAGGAAAATCGAAACATTGTATAACGAGTTCAAAGAATGTTTTAACTATTGTAGCGAGTCTCGTTTGTTTGCTTTATTAACCGGGTTTTAACATAGATGTGTGCTTGCCTTTTCTGCTATTATATAACCTGGTTTGGCGACCAATTGAGAATTGAGAAGCACTGTCATTAAATTTATATTCTTGTCAGATATTAACATTTGTTACGAATACATCACTTAAAGAATACTATCCCTGAGACGTTTTCGCTCAGCAATAGGAAAGCGATTTCATTAAACCACGTTTGTACAGACTCCGTATAAACAACTCCAATATATATTGAACGTTTTCGTTGTGTTTCCAACATTAATTGAACACAAATTACTTTTCAAACTATTATTTTTTAACAGACAAATGAAGTGCAGTATGCGATTTATCTTATTTGTGAATGGTTTTATTGATATCATCATCAAACAATAAAACTCCTGTATGGAATGCTCAAACTTTAAATTAAGTTAAATGTGCATCATATGATATCTACTAACAGTGTTAATGGACCGGGACCCTTACCCAGCCCATGTATGTAGCCGAACTGAAAGCTATTCAATCAAACTAGTTAGCAGTGACGTGAGGTTTACATAGGTATGACATGCAAATATCAGAGCAGTTTTCCCAACTGATCATGGGTATATGGCTTCTTCGAAAGTTGCAATATACGGTCACTCAGATTCCCTTGTGCAAACGCTATTTGCCACGGAAACTGATTACAGAAAAGATTCATAAAAATAAGCCGTCACATATAAAATGATATAGAATTAAAAAGATAAGTAGGGAAAGAATCCAAATGGCTTTAGACTTATAAGTTTAAAAAAGCAAAGATCAGAACGACCAAGAGTTGTTAATTGTTTTCTGACCAAATAATTAAGGGACTCTAAAAATACTCCGATCATAAGCTGATTATAAAACATATTTGCAACCGAAATAAAAAAATCCTGATGCTCAAGTTTGGTACCTTTTTCTATTGCCGTGTGTAATTTGTTAACCCTTTGTGTGGTCCTTGTAAACATAAGCTGATATCACGTAAGAATATTAGATTTAAATCGATATATCATATCACGTGTATCATAAGCATTCAGATGTGCTTAAAACGACTGGCACTCCAACTCAGCATTAGAATTAAATAACTGCACGTATATCGTCAGCTAAAATCTGTGCCGTGTTTCATTTTAAAAATTATATTTCTATTTTCAGTGTAATACTAGTATTGATGAATTGTTTGCCAGGATACATAACAATTACCGATAAGTACGTTTAAAATGAAATAGGTTTGCTGTAAAAGTCATGAATTGAAAATTGTTCTTAATAAATTGGTCATTGGAAATATTGTTAGTACTAATTACAAGCAGCAGCATGTTTAATTACGTTTTAAACGCATACCGTGAATATCACGGTTTCTAGACACGAACGTGTCTTTTTCTATCTGCGGTTGGCTAGACAAAAATCATACTGTTTTTTCTTCCATTACATAGCCTGGTTTAGCGACATAAGAAACGAGCAATCATATTACATCTATATTTTGATCATAAAAGTTTGTTACTTCATAAAATGTAAGCAAATATATTCCTGTGCCAATTCACCGAGAACTTATTTGTACCAACCGGATCCGTATACGTAATTGGAATGATTTGCGTACGCGGTAAATCATATTAAACAGACTAATAGTCTCGTCCCCCGATTTATCTTGTTTCAAAGTTTCAACATATTTGCCAGAAAAAAGTTGTAATCTAAAATCAATTAGGTGACTTGAAATGAGACTCAACTTCAGCAAAATCAACATTATATTTTGTACTTATATTTACGTCGTGCTTCCGAAGCTGCCCGAAGCGTTTGTTCGTAAACGTTCGGATATCGTCCCGGAAAGTTCACATGAAATATATTGTAGCACAAAAAAATGAAAAAACGAGCATTGTGTATATAACCATATCACATTTAGCGTTAAAATGTTGGCTATTGCTATAAGGAACACTGAATTTTTTATGGGTTAATTTTATTTTATGAAATATTCCTTGATTTTAAGTAGTTTTTGCTTACCAGAACAAATACATTCTATATCTCTACGCATGGTTACATTCGTAAGATATAGATTTTAAGCGCTTTTAAGAATGAATTAAAATTATTGTTAAGGTTATTAGATTTATTTATGTAAAATGTCACGTTGTAAAAATCAATGGGATAAATAGAATACTAGGATTAGCGTTGAAGAGAAAGAAGTTTATGTTGCTCGGCTCAAACACCGAAAGCGCTTGCCAAGGCTCGCGCTCCCAGTGTTCTAAGCCTCGCAACATAAACTTCTCTCTATTCAACGCTTACCTAGTATTCTCTATATGCACAGTACATATAGTCGCTAAAACAAAATCGTTACGCAAGCACATGTCAAAGTATGTTGAGTCCATGCTGCTAAGATGCACAAAGCGGCAAACAAATCCATCTAAAACGATCGGTTTTCTCATCTGAAGGGTTTTAATCAGCTGCGTATACACATTATACACATTTACTTATAGGAGTGGAATATCAAATCATTACCGAAACGTATTAAACTGAGTTAAACATGCAGTAAAAGTAACGTATAATTATCATAGATACACATTTTAGCAATTGCACATTACTGTGAACGCCTGAACGATATTCAAGTTACTAGTGTTTGTGTAAGTCACCAAATAATTCTGATAGTTTCCAGATTTTTGCTTATGTGAAGTTTTTGTTTCAATTTGTTGCGATCGACATTTTACTGATATGTGTATGGTAACCGGAAACAAAATGCTCAATTAAAACGGGCAATTAAGAGAAAGCTTCTTTAGTTATAAATATACATATGCTAACTCGCATGTGACTTCAAGGAAATAAACAAGTTTACGCTTTTTTCGCCCCTTCCCACTTAATCCGCATAAGGCAATTATATATAGTTTATAGGTCGTTTACAAGATGTATGCATGCATTTTACATTTATTAATACTTTGTTTAACTATTCCCAGCGCACCAATATTTTTCAATAACCGAAACTAATGAGTAAACAGCATCTGGTTTGTTTCTTTCTAAGAAATGCATTAGCCACATTAGTCAACCTCATTGTTTCTAGATTCCGTTCGCTAACACGAGTTATTCTGAACAATCTCGACCCAGAAACGTGGTTAGGATTCTGTTTTAAAATTATACAAGCGTGATAAATTTTAGTCCATTTTGGTAAGATTGTTTCAGTTTGAAATGTTTATTTGTGTTCGTCTTTAACATAGGATAACTGATTTTTTAATCCTTGACATTTTGATATTAGTACAAAAAATGTATAAGTGTATACCACGTTTTAACGAGCTTAACATGTTTTCATTTTAATCGGTTCAATTTTGATATATAAAATTTACAATGAGTTGGCACCAAAGTGGAGTTTAATGAAACAAAAGGCGTTATCATTTAAAATCGGTAATTCTAAAGTGGAGGATTGTACGACATAATTTAATCTCGTTCTTACGTAATCAGATCAACAATAACTTGCAGGAAACAAAGACAATTTGAAATTGTATGTCGTTTCCCTTGTCCTTAATAGCTGTAAATCCGGATTTAAAAGGTGTTGGAACGAGAAATTTTCCCCGCTTACAATGGTAGTTTCCCCCAACAAAAACGGTTGAAATGGTATGCGATTTTTAAAAGATTATAAATAAATAAGTGCGTTTTGTTTGAACCTGGAGAATAGTGTTGTTTTGCAAACTCTAGTAAAAATGTAGTTCAAGTATTTCTACAGTTTTATTTACGCATAGCGAACTGAAGTCATCATATTTTCAAAGTGAAAACTGTGAAATGTGATGAACGATTTAGAACGTCATAATTGTTTAAATATAAAATCTTAAATTTCAATGGAAATGAAGTAAGTTGCTCTTACTTTGAAACTGCATCTAAGACGTTGATTATCTATTCACTATATATTCTTAATAATTATTTTTCAACAAGTGCATATCCAATATGCGTCATTTTTGTGACACAAAAACAGTATTTATTCAACAAAATGTCCAAATTTCATCAACACGATAAAGGGTGATGATTACAATATAAAGGGGAAATATAAATACAATGAAAACGACTTTATAGGGACGAACATGATTTTGTATAATAATAGATGATGTTTGACACCTAGAAGACTTTATCTTTTAAAAATTAAGTGGACATTTAAGAAAAATAAAATGAAGAAGTATTTTTTAAATAGTAACATAATTATTATTTAACTAACCAATAACGCGACATTCTTTCATCACGGATAATGAAAAGATCGTGGAAAGGTGGGACAAGCACTTCGACAACATTCTGAACTGCGCTTCCAGCATAAATGACACAGCCATTAATCGCCTTCCCTAAGTGCCTATCAACGAGGGACTATATTACCTCCAACATTGCTTGAGACCCAGAAAATTACGCCTAGTAGTCAATAGCAAAGGCTCCGGGCACTGGCGCAATCCCAGCTGACGTGTACAAGAAGGGAGGGAAAGCCCTTACTGCCAGGCTCCATCAGATGTTTCTTCTCATGTGGGAGCAAGAGACTATTCCCCAAAGAAATCAAAGAACCTTCCATCATACATCTGTACAAGCGTGAGGGCAACAAGCAGGCATGCATATCTCTGCTCTCCGTTGTAGGGGAAATGATGACAAGGATCTTGTTTAAACTCCGGATTGCTTATCTTGAAAGTCAGTGTGGATTCCGCAGGGAACGAGGCACCATTTTCATGGTGTTCGCTGCCAGGCAGCTCTAAGTGAAGAGTCATGAACCAAACACTGATCTGTTCTTCACTTATGTCAACGTAACCAAGGCTTTCGCCACTCTCAGCAAAGAGGGTCTGTGGAGGATCATTGCTAAGTACGGATGCCCAAGGAAATTCATTACGCTGGTTCGACAGTTCCAAGGTGCAGACCAGACTTCAGGACAGCGAAAGCTCTTCTGACCCATTCAAAGCTGAAACCGGGGTCAAACAAGGCTGCGTCCTGGCCCCAACACTGTTCAGCCTCATGTATTCCGCCATGCTCACAAATGCCTTTAGAGACTGGGGTGTTAATGTCAACGTGAGATACCGCATACATGGTAAACTGTTCAGAGTTCGAAAGCTCCAAGAAAACAAAAACAAGGTTAAGACATCCATTTTCAGAAATCTGCTGTTCGCTGATGACTATGCTTTTAAATGTTCTCTCAAAAGCCGATATGCAACGCTGTGTTGACATGTTTTCCAGGGCCTGCACACATTTTGGTATTACGGTCAGCACAAAGAAGACTGAAGTCCTCCATCAGCCCGCGCCTGGAAAGCTGTACGTTGAGCCCAAACTTACTGGCAATAACCAGAGACTCAACAAAATGAATCGCTTCATCTTTCTTGGCAGCGCACTCCGTACTCTCACAGAATGTCATCGTCGATCACGAAGTGTGCATCCGTTTTGCTTGAGCCAGCTCCGTCTTTTGCATACTATACCCAAAAGTTCAAACAGAAGAAGCATCATCACCCAGACCAAGCTGAGTAGTGGTGCTCCCTACGCTGCTCTATGCATCTGAATCATGATCAGTGTATAAAGTATCAGGAAAATACTCGGCATTAAGTGGAAAAACAAAATACCTGACACTGAGTTATTTGCTTAGGCTGGTCTCCCAGCATCTTCACCATCTTGATATCTTGATGCAGTCCCAACTTTGCTGGGCAGGGCGAGTTGCTCTCTTGCCTTACGAAAGGATACTCAAACATATCATTTATTGCGAGCTTAAACAAGGCAAATGGTCTCACGCTGGGTAAACGAAACGCTTCAAAGACACTCTTAAAGCCTCACTGAAAGCGTTTTTTATCAACCCAGCCACAAGGAAACATTCCGGAAAGGATGGCACCACCCGGCACTCTTCCATATACAAAGGCAAACAAAGAAACTGCCGCAGAGAATAACAGGCAAGCCCGAAAGGCCCGTGCTACCAACGCACATGGAAACTTTCCGCTAATACAATAGCCGATTTGCTCAAAACAATTTTGTGCCAAGATCGGTCTCATTAGCCATTGCGCACATACAGACACAGGCAGACTAGACCAAGGGTTTAGATGACTTCAGTCGTCCGCGTCGATTCGACGGACGATCGACTGCTTTTCAAAATGTGTGTGTTCCATTATGTTGAGCATATCGATGATAAGTATCTTTTATTCTAACCTCTTTTAATAAAGAACTATGTATACAAAAGGTTCAACAACTGCAGGAAAGATATAATTATTTAAAAAAGAAATAAAATGAAATAAAGGATCTTCTTGTTTTAACTGAAAATATACCAAAGAGAAGAACATAATGCAGAATTAATTTGTTGTATAAGCCTTTACGTTTCGAATGAATTTTCATGTTGCTGAATGATGAACTTTGCCCTTTTTAATGAAGAACGTTCGATTGTTTATAAGAAAATAAGTAATAATGATGTTAGATTTATAGTTATTTTGCTTTTTAATATATGTTTTGATAAAAAGGAACCTTACACGCATTTAGTAATGGAAAAACATACCATAAAAATATATGTCGAAATCATTCTCGAGTAGCAATATACATCAAACAAAAATAATCAATGTCCGGACATCAACTTTAACACTTTATGTTGAACAGCTTTTCCATTTTTTTTTTATTTCTCCTTAAAGTTGTTATTGTTTTCTTCATCTAATTGTTGGATGACAATATTAAGAAACACTGACAACGAATGTAACATCATGTAATTAGCCGGTGAATAATCGTGTTTACATTATTAAAACTTGTTCAAAATTAAAATGGGATTGTGACACAAATGTCGGACTGGGGTCTCGATTGGAATGTGGGATTTTTTTGACGACATTTAGGAAACAACGGTTTAAGTTCTCTAGCAACCAGTTTCTCTTCATTTCTGAAAGTAAGAAATAACAAGTTATATTATGACTCGAGAGAGAATGACTCGACCAGATGCCTTGATAACACTTAGGCGTCTGACTGATTTAATAAAGTAATTTAAAATTCTATCCAACATTTCTCATTTGCGTCAGTTAAACAAACGCGTGATTACTATAACTCTCCTACATACGGGATAGGTTTTTTTTGCAAAGAGCGAACATGAAAAACACACACGCGAGAGTACGTGAACGTGTTTTGGGGGAATTCATTCAACTGAGAAATCTACATTATAAAATGCGAATGTCGAATGAAGGTGCAAATGAATGTACACATATTGTTAAAATCGATAGACAGATTCATTAAACGATACAAAACATCATATAAACATGTTACTCCTTTTGTTTTGTGAAATACATTAATATACATTCAATCGCATCGTGATGCATGTATTATCAAGTAGTTGCAGTTCCCTGGTTACCAATATACAAGACGAAATATGGAGATACATTTATTATCGAGTTGTTGTTGTTGTTGTTTTCAATTCAGGAAACAAACTGTGATATGAAGAAGAGGGAGCAGCAGAAACCAACGAAAAGCAGACATGTTGGACAAGTTGGAAGAAGGCATGTTCCTCTTGTGCTTACATGGCAACACTGCTCACGTCTCGGTAGGTGTAGTAAATGTAGTTATCGCTGTATCACGCTGTGTATTGGTCTTTTTATGTCGTAATAATTATTGTTGTCATAGTATAACGTTTTTATGGTAATTATATGGTGTAATTAGTATAGTCATCTCTGTATCATATTATGTAAGGGTACTTTTATGGCGTAATAACTATTGTTATATCGGTACCACCGTGTGTTTGGTATTTTAATGGTATAATAAGTTTTGTTTTCTCGGTATAACGTTGTGATTGGTCATTTTAGTCGTAATAAATATTGTTATATGGTATCACGTAGTATATGGGTACTTTTATGGCGTAATAGTTCTTATCTCAGTATCACGTTATATATGGGTTTGTTTTTTTACGTAATAAACCAGCATGCATGCTCGACCCGCCCATATCGTCAACAAATTAACGGTATTTCTATTATCTGCCAGTCAGTTAAAGCCACACACCTTGAAATGATGTACATGTAAATCAATATATATAGATGCAATTTGATAGTGTGCAAAATTGTCATTAAATATATAGCCTAGTTAGCAAGTAATTTATTATTTTGTTTGAATTTTAAAACCACAAGTAGGATTTCTATACTTATCCGTCCATTTCGACAAACGCGATTATTTTTAAGTTTTAAAGCGCAAAAAGACGGAGTTTATCTTGTAATCACCAGATATAATTGTAATTTAGATAGATAAAATTATATCTAGAGCCTAGTTAGCATGTAACTTATTATTTTTCAAACGGTTTCGAATTTAACACCGAACGTAGGATTTCTAGACGTATACATCCATTCCGACAAACGCGATTATTTAAAGTTTTTAAGCGCAAAATAGACCGATTTCTACCTTGTAACCACCAGATATACTCTAATTGGTATATATAAAATATGATTCTTATTTATACTTAAATTAACTGTGTCATGTGTTTCATTTCAGGGTGGGTGTCTTTAAGCAAAGCTAATTGTAATTACATTCTCAACCTGCCGTCAACTGCCTTTGTGTTGTCAACATGCCGAGTTTGTGTGTGTATGCTGTTGCACTCATGCGTGATCTACGCTCGAAGAATGATTGTTTGTGAATTTAAACATTCACAATAGCCGCATGGTTCTAATCGTTAAGCAACCATTCTTTTTCCATGATTTTAGTGCCTTGGTTTATAACCAGAATTGAAACTATCGATATTACCAAGCAAGCAACTATCTTTCTGGAAAATAAGCTGCAAACACGCCGTGTGCAAAACTCATTGCTACACCGCACACTTCCGACCAACAACCAATCGTAAATGTATGTACTACTACTACCCCTACCCTTGCCCATATTCCATTCGATATGATTTTGCAGATCTCCTTTGTTAATATTACCGGACGTTTATACTTTACTTAAAAATCTTGCTTTGTTATATTGCCCTTGTTGTATATTGTGTATACCTGGGTGAAATAAATAATCTGTTCTGTTTTGTTATAACTGAGATTTTTAGCTCGCACGTTAATTTTACAAGCAATCGGATTAATAATTTACGGATTTACAATGAGTAGTAAACGATATTTCTTTATGTCAGGAGAACGAGTCAGGTTGAAGAACGTCGCTATAGCTAAGCATATCATAAAGATGATCAGAAAGCTGTCTCAGCTTGAGGATTTTTGTTGATATCGTTTTGATTGAGAATGAGTGTATGTGGTTAATTAAAGATAATATGTGCAAAGCTTGTGGTTGTTTAAATGAAATTATGTTTGTGCACGACAGAAGCTTTCTAAGCTGTTGGTGTTTGTTTATAAGAATGAGAATAACACTATCAGGGATCAACCATCTAAAAAGTGATCACTTGACTGAAGCAGTCACTTTCCAACAGCAGCAACTTTGACCTGTTCCCATGACTGGCTGCTGTTAACAGGTTTGACTGCACACTTAAATACTCGCAAACCGAGTCTTTCAATAAAAGCTTATGCAAAATACAAAACATTTAGCTGTGAAATTGTACTTACACTCCTCAATTGCTAGTAGAAAATATCGACTACTGGCAAACACAGTACTCATGTTGTTACAGAGATTCATAGATTTGATCAGTGTGATCACCTGACATGGTATTTTCTTGATTTTTATACGCTATTTATAAGCTTTCTTGTCGTTATTTCAAAACTGTAAGCGTGCAGTTCCCAATTAATATCTGTTCATCAAATGCATGTGAGTACCTTTACTTCCAACAAAACGTAACCCGGTTGCGGGAATGCCATTTAGGTCAAGAGACAACAAATTGTATAACAGTACATACTCTGCGGAAACGCTAATAATAGTCAATAGTCAGCAAAATTGATGCCTAGTGGCAATGTATATTGCTTATGTTTAGTAGACAAGTCTATTTGATCAAGTTTTAAACCGGATACATAACAATTAACACTTTGCATGTCTTTTAGCGTTGGTTGGCTGTAAAAGTCATGAATGGCAACCGTTCTGCATAAATTGGCCTTTGAAATGATAATTGATAGTGTAAATCAGTTGAAGCAGATAGTTTGATTACTTTTCGAATAGATACTTGCGAATGTGTATTGTTCATTGACACGAACGTGCAAATTACTTGCCAATTAACAAAAGGCTGAAAGCTTACGAAAATATATAATGTCATAGAAGTAACATACAGTGTATGGAGTATAAAGATGTAAACATACAGTGTATTGACTCTATTTGCTTGTTTCATCAACAGTTTATTTGGAAAAATAGGTACTGGTCTATTGTTCAATAACATAAACATGCTTTTCGGTCAAAAGAAAAACGATCTTATCAAATCTATATTCAACTCCTACCAGTTTGTCAAATGAAGTTTACGTATATAAGTAATAGCCGTGTTACAATTCCCACAATGATTACGTATACCGTGTACGTGATTGAAATGGTAATTTGACGCGAAAAATCATGTTAATAGACTATAAGACTCATCTAAAGAATATAACCATCTTGTTTTTATGTTTCAACTATCAAAATGTGATTCAAGTTTACTTTAGTGAAAGCGCACAACCACGCTCATCGTCCGATGCGTAGAGTAGACCGATATTTGTTAATGGACTTATGCTGTGTTTCAACAGTTATACGTGAAATATTACAAAAATAACCTTATTAGAAGTAACCGATATTTTAATGGACTGTTTAATTATATTATGCGGCACGTTATTTATTAATTGCGGTAACTATATAACCATAAACCTTTCATGTGGAATGATAAATAAGAACTGCACGCATGTCGTTCAGATGCAATTTGAATCGATTTACGGTTGCTAACACTGGAGCCTTTCTTAATGATATTAATACTGATTGTTTGGATAGACAAACCCAATAGTCAGCTTTTGCAAAATTTAGTGTAATTTACTAAATCACGTCGATTTAAAAGAAAATCAATGAGATATTAGGCATGATACATTTCTAGTACAGTATAAACATAAATTACGGAAACACTTTTTTTATAAAACAGGTTCTCTTTTTTGGGGGGTAAAAAAATGACGAGAAAAGTGGCTTTTAGTCATAAAAATTACAACAGAATTACAACAGAACATTATTATACGTTACGTCAGAATAAGTTTACATAAAAAGGAATTAGACATGGTATGTAGAGACTTTATATTGACGTTTTGTTAACAGATATCAAAGACTGCGTTCTGGTGAAAATAACGTGTTAATATATAGCAACTGTCAAGTTAAGCATTTTTTGTTTGAATCTTTACCAGTTGACTTAATATTTGCTCAATAGGAATTGAATCATATTAGTAATTTACGTCATCAGCGATGCCACCACCGTCGTCAGAGACAAGTTTCAATTAAGAATGCAAATTAGTAATTCATTTTATTTTTTTGAAAACAAACAAATAGTTACTTAAAAAATAAATCATTAAATTTAGTATAAACGTATTTATTTCAAAATTGCGCAGTATGGTACGTTAAAACATAAGTATTTAGCAGAGTTTGGGACCATAAACATGTACTTGTAAACATCCCAAAATCATTTGCATTGTAATATTTTATTTTCATTTCGTTAAATATTAGAGTGAAAAAAAAACTATATACTGAATAAATTTTGCATTATAGAAAGTTGAAACGAAATGAACAAAGAAACGCAACATTGTTGTAAGCAATACAACAATACAACGTGAAAGGGACATAAACAACGCCAACCAAAATAAAATAATGACACATGAAATGCGCATTTTTTGTTTTTGATCATCTTTTAGCAAAGATAAATAAAATTAACAAACATACATTTACACATCTATTTAAATAAATTGTATAATACATCTTTATCAATAAACTGACTGGCCGCTCATGTTATCAACGAC
This sequence comes from Dreissena polymorpha, assembly GCF_020536995.1. Lineage (NCBI taxonomy): Eukaryota > Metazoa > Mollusca > Bivalvia > Myida > Dreissenidae > Dreissena > Dreissena polymorpha. The sequence continues at coordinate 107,586,131 of NC_068359.1, forward strand.
AGCCATCTTAATTAACTTACGTATTTAAAAGAGTACGTATAAGAGCAATTAGACATTTTAAAGTGGACTCAAACTTGTTTTAGGTTTTGCCAGTAAACGGTTAATCAATATAATGCACGCCGTGGAACGATTTTTGGAGTAGAATAAAATATTTTGAACGTAAATGTGGTTTGAACTATTAACAGTGTAGATCGATATGTGGCAACATGAATATGAATATCATTGACATAGTTTTTAAACAAAATGGTTGTTTAAAAATATCAACAAATTGCTCAAATTGAACATAACGGAGAATAAATAACTTGACTCACATACAAATTTCCCTCATTCGGGTATAGATATCTATACAGGTTTAAGTGCATAATATAATCGAGTTTACCGGTTGTAGTTTACTCTACGCACTATAGCTAGAATGGGTGTGGACGCTCAAGAGCTACATAGTCACTTTCAAACAGGACAGACTCGGTGCAATACTATGAACATACAAAACGTTTGCTGTATGTTTCAAATGATTGTGATTGCTTAGCAAATGAAAAACCAAACAATAAATAATGATATAATAAATATAGTTAAGATAATTAAGATAAACGTACGCTATAGAATAATATATAATTGTGTCACACCATAAATGTGTATATATATGTAAATAAAAAGTAAACATTGGATTTCTGTTTCCATGATGTACATGTATTTTTCTTTCATTTCTCAATCTAAGATAATTAGTTTTCTCCTAATGGAAATAATTAAGTAATTTAGTATTCTAACAACTAAGATACTTATTTTGCTCCTCATGGGAATACGTTAGCAATTTAGTCATGGGTAAACAACAAAGGAGCTGTGGTAAAGTCAAAAAACATAGCGAAAGGGTCAAATGAAAATATCGCGATTTTTCAGTCAAATAAACACATGTTTCAAGTGCGTAAATATAAAACGAGAAAAATTCAGAGACTTAAAACTTTTTGTATTATATAAGCAGAAGATCGCTCGTATGTTTAATACTATTCTCTGTTTGAAACCTATAGTTGTTTAATAGAAGCATTTATTCTAAATTTATGTTACATTCGCATATAGGGTATTTACAAATACTTACGTTCCAGCAATATTGACAAAATTGTTTCAAATGAACGTAACAAAAACTATAACATTACATATATATTGTATACGCCTGTTGAGGCGAAGTCACTTAATAAATGAATATTTAAAAAAAATGTTTCGAGGTCGTTAGATTCAGTGCCTTCCTCACATCAGGCTAAGCACGTATTTGCTTCCTTTTTAATTACTGACCTATTTATAAGCATTGACATACATTCATTATTGCATTATGTTTATGTTAATTTGAAACAAATTTGGATATTTTGCGATGTTGTTTCTTATAATGTATTAAATAAAGTGTAATTAATATTAATATTATATTGGCAATTATTTCAAGCGTTTGGTGTTTGGTCGTCAAAATATGCCCATGTGTGCGATACTCTTGACGGAATTGAGATCAACGATAATGTCAGTTACAAACCTATAACATGGTGCGCCTGTAATAGTTGCAAATGATTGCATAAGCCAGTCGGAGAATGGACGACGTTTAACGTAGCAAGCAAAAAAAATGATTAAGCCATAAAGTAATGATTAGGCGACTTATGCTAAAAGTTATTATTTGTCTCTCAAAACGATGACATACGTTGAGCATTAAACACCAACACTGAAAATTATAATAATAAGTTTCAAATGGACATTAAACAAACTGGAAGTTTTTTCATAACAAAAATGTATTATATTTCTAGATTTAGAGCTTGTCTATTTTATGTTTTAAATTACAAAAATATTAAATTGGTTTGCCCCTGTAGGTTTTTTCTTGCTTTATATATATGCCAATATTGCGTTGCACCCTAAGCTGGGCTTTAGAACATCGCAGAAAGTAATATTGCAGTGTTTCGAAATAAACGTCAAACTTGTTAGGGTGGAAGAAGATATAATTGAACACTAGATTTACGAGTCCCTTTCATCGTGTACAAACAAAGCCTCTTTGTTTAGGATTGAACACTCAACGCTAAATATAATATCTGGAACAAACTGTTATAAAATGAATTGCTTTTTTAACATAAACTGAATTGTATTAAAAAAAATTAATAGGTAAATGTAAACACGCATCATTTAATCGCCATCATTGAACAAATTACTGCGATATTTCCATTTTGGTTATGTTGCTGTCGAGTTGAAAAAAGACGTATCGATATTGTGTTATTGTATTCTATATACCTCTTTGTTTGAATCATACATTTGTACCAAAAGTGAAACACCGTTTTCATTATGTTAATATTCATTTAGATCATATGAAATCACTCAACAATAAGAACAGCAGAGCTTTTTTCTAAAGTCAGATCTTATGTATAATGCGACTATAAAATTCATCTGTGTTAACACTGCAGAATGCGGGAACATACATAATAAATTACTAAACTGTGGTACGACAACTAGCTTGGGTATTTGTATACCGTCGCACCTCTTCATTTCGAAGTCGACGAGACCGAGAAAGATACTTCCAAATAACAAATATCCAGATTAAAAGGAATAATAGTTTTCAACATAGATATACCAACTGTAAAGACATCTCGATAGTGGTCTTATTACACTGTATTTTAAAAATAATAATAATTATTTATTGGGGGCGGGGACATTTTAAATGCCTGTCATTACAAAATGTTTGATTTAACCTGTTTTATTAATATTATTTTATTATAAGATATTGGCGTTACATTAAACGATGTTGTAAATGAGTTTCATATTGCGAGCAATAATTGTTACACTTCTATAAATAAACAAACTCGAACAATCAAGTCAAGCTATAGTTAGAAACAAAAGTAATACATTTAAACTTAAATTCGCGATTTGATAAATAAGCATTAAACTCGTTATGGGACCCGATTAACTTGTTCGAAAGGGTGTTATTCAAAATAATGGAATTCGATATATAAATATAACAAATATAAATAAATTAACGAAAGGCACATTCGGGACCGGAAAAATACTAAAAAAATCAGACATTAAATGAGGAAGAAACATTGTGTTCTATATATGTGTGTTAAGCAAAATACATATGAATTTTCTATAATATAGTTTTCTGATCATTTCTGAGGTACTAGTCAGTTTGCAATGCATTAGATACTCTGCGTGTCCTTCAGTTGCAATGTAACATAAGTGTACCAAGCCATTCCGTTTAAACGTTTATATGATATATTTGCTTTGTATGTAGTGTTTGCTCATTAATAACTAATCTTTACAAATTGTTTCACTTCTTTTAGCGCAATAAGAATTGTCTACAACCGAAACTAATAAGTGAACAGCACATTTATTGTTTCTTAAGAAACGTATGTCAGGAATAAGTCACTTTAGTAGATTTCATTTTAAAAGAGCGCGATTGATAACACGCGCTGTTCTTAATTATCTCGACCCAGACACAATGTTAGGAACGGACTATTCTCTTGAGAAATTATACGAGCGTGACCAATATTACAAAATTCAATTTCGGTTCCATTGTTTTAATAGGAAATGTTTATTATTTTTCGTCTTATGCATGGGAAAAATGCATGTTTAATCCTTGTACATTCTAAACAGCTTAATTTTGACATAAAAAATAAACAATGATTTGACTAAAATGACATAAAAAAGTAATATTAGAGTGTATCATAACTTAACATGCAGATAATTCGAACATTAACGAATGTTTTGCATAAGCTCGCCCCGTTGGTGCAAAAAAAGTACCATGTGCCATTAAATTTTAATTACACATGGTACTTTTTGATGGGGCGATTTTATCTCTTTCTAAAGAAATTAGAAACAAAATACTGCCAAAAACATTCTATCTTTTTAAACTCACACTTTTCGAAACACTTATATGATCATTTGCGTTTTAAATCACTGAAAAATAACTAATTGCTAATTTAAAACAACTGTGAAGCATCGCTCGGTAAACTCACATTGACACCTCGCTGATGCGACATTTTATCTCCTCGTGTCTTTCAAAGCTGTTTACTCCGATTATAAACTTCTTTGGAGATTTGTTAAAAACATCTAGTCCATTCCGGTCTTATTACATTACACGGTAATGTCACTAATATATAATTTAATGTTGTACATATAATTCATATAGCCCAAGTTTTCGAATCAAATGTTTGTAAAGCCATAAGCGTCTTGATGAGAGTCAATAACTGTCGTAATGAATCGCGTAGTTTTCATTCACGTTTTAATTATTAATTAGTGCAATTCTATTAGCTTTCATTAATCCGGGGAATTGTCTATTTCTTCCTAATGCAATCGTCTTGTCTTAATTGGGGCCGATGTGCGATTGACGTTATTGTATTTGCCTTAATCCGTTTAAGAGTCCTCTTGTTCATTTTCTCTTTAGCCTTCGGATATGTTAAAAGGAGACATTTATTGCCGGTATTTGTAATCAAACTAACCTATTACGCACCTTAAAAAGAGGTCATTAACTGCGACATGCTCCTGAATTCAGCGCGAATCCTTAAAGAGCTTGATGAATCGATTTACTAGATTTATTTGGCGTACCGGTACATCAAAAGATGCTCCAAACCATGATATGGAGCGGATTGTTTCAGTCTTCACGTGCGCATTCGATCATTACCTGAAATATCGAAAAGGTGATTTCTGAATTGGTCCCTCCCCTTTGAACATTCCATAAAACTTATGTCATATATAATTGCGATGACTTCATTGAATTCCTGCAGCTCAGTCGTGTCATTGACTATAATTCAGACGTACAATGCACGTGTATTAAGAAAGACGAGAACAGAAGTATTATTGTATTGACTGGTATTGTAGATCAAAGCGCTGTAGGCGCTGAAGATGTTCGCTATTGCATAATTTAACACGCAATTCATTTTTTCAAAATCAATCGCAAGTTTGAAATGAACACATGCCATTCAACTTTATAAAGTGTGTGTCATAGCGCACGGGTCGAGTTTTTGTGCACTTTTTATCATCCTTATTATTTCATAGAAATAACTTAGACAAAATAAAAACAACATGCTTTTTGTACGTTCTGAAAGCATAGAAAGTATGATGAAAATGGTAATGAAACTTAATATAATGAAAATTTGCAGTCACCATCATATTTAAGGAATATTTTTCTAATATCAAATAACTATCTCACCAAGAATATAAATTCATAATGAAAGTTCCGTGTACAAAACTTTTGATTTTTGACACCATATACATATTCAAGATATACATTAATCTTCGTATCTTGTATATGGAGGAATAAAAGTATATAAACATTGCTGTTCATGCTTTACTTGTGACCCGAGCAGTTCACACGGTGTCAACAACGCTGACATTAACATAGGTATAGAGCACTAATACGCTTTTAGGCGTAGCTGTTTTACTCAGTTTTCATTTTAGTGACTTTTACATAACGCCAACAGACACGCATGAATATTTTCGAATATTTAATAATCTGAATCGAGATACAACCTCTGAATTTTTTGCTACATCACTGCGTATGTGCTCAATTCAAAGGATGTAGCACTGTTCAGTGTAAGGAATTCCGGACTACTCTCTGTATGCTCAAACGACACAAATTATGGCCCTGTTACAATTACGCGTTACAATCCATCTCGCAGAATTTCACTTTCGCCTCCAAGATGAGAAAACAATCATTAGCGAAATAGTATATTGTCACGATAAGAGAAAATCGTTTAATTATCATACCATAATGTTTGCCGTACTTGGTCAGCACGTCTCGAAATCATTCCTTAATGTGTGGATAGGCTGCCATTATTAAAAAGTTTGCTATTTTGAATTCAATTTTGTATCAAAAAGCATTGTTCTTAAATGTGGCAATTTCAATTCGCAATGAGATTTGTAATGACCCTCGTCATGCGAAAATGGGTCTTATTCCATATGCGCCCATCATATAAAAAGCCCACTCAGCTATCTCTCCTTCTGGTAAGGAGAAACATAACATATTGAGTGATTTTATAGCGAACAGCATCGCCTATGGCCTGACTGCGCAAAAGCACATGTTGATTTTAACAAACGCTTGCCGAAAGGCATTAGACCCATTTTCGCATGACGGCGCTATTGACGTGTGATTTAAATGTGTCGAAAAAAAACTGCGTTTAAAGCAAATATCAACATACGATATATTTCGATAGTGAAGAAAGATACTAATAACAAGGCATATGAGGACAAATATAAAGTGCTCTCCCGTAGTATATTTTTTTTTATTCACACGTATGTGTGATTTAACAATGCTAACACACATTTCATGCGATGAATATGCAACTTACAAGTGAAAAACACATTGTATTCTGTTTAATTGTATTTATTTATTTAGAAAAGTAAATTGCAAACTTTATTTCAAAGTCAGCGTATACGCCGACTACATTTTAAAAGATATTTATTGTTATAAATATATTTAATATAATATATTTAGTTGATTTCGGTTTAACCGATTATAAAGCATTTTCGAGGTTGCCTATAGTACGCCTGTAGTAATTGATGAACTCATATCTAACTCTCTATGTATTGAGAACTGTGAATATAAACAAGCTAAAACTTCTACTAACCATCTACTATTGCGTTGCTAGCACCCGTAAATACAAAAGATCGCCGCTATCTGTTGAGAACCAAAGGACGTTTTCCATAAATACCCGCTGTAGTAGCATGAACGAGGTTACGAAACAGGTCATTTGTATTATTATTATAAATTGTTTGTTATATTCGGGTTTAGCAATTATGAAACATTTTTTTGTTTTTGTCTATCGTATCGCTGAAGTTATTGTTGAACTTATGTTCAACGTTATAAATTGAGAATATAAATAAGCGTTAACTTTTTCCCGAATCTATTAATAGCCTCAATTTACGAATAACCTGTACTACGTCATTGAGGTGTATGTGAGAGCGTAACCTATTGCGTTGTTATCGCCCGTGGACTTGCCTTTGTTTATCGACAGGCGCATCTATTAATAGCCTCATATTATGAATGGACTGAGCAAAAATACTACGTCATGAAGACGCTGCAGAAAGTGGACTTTGTTATTCATTAATAAACAATCTCCTCCGCGACACGTACAATACGATCATTGTTTATTGATTCTTTTCTATAAAAGCACCGTTCGAAACTATTGCATTTAACACGATATTAATATCATGTTTCCATTTGTTAATGAATATAATTGGAGAACTCAAACCTCTTGCATAAATTAAACAACTCTTTCTCGCACGGATACGCGTAGTAAGCGGGTATTGGGCTCCTAGTAGCTAAGGCGGAGTGGAATATTAAATCATTACCGAAACGTATTAAACTGAGTTAAACATGCAGTAAAAGTAACGTATAATTATCATAGATACACATTTTAACAATTGCATATTACTGTGAACGCCTGAACGATATTCAAGTTACTAGTGTTTGTGTAAGTCACCAAATAATTCTGATAGTTTCCAGTTTTTTGCTTATGTGAAGTTTTCGTTTCAATTTGTTGCGATCGACAATTTTCTGATATGTGTATGGTAACCGGAAACAAAATGCTCAATTAAAACGGGCAATTAAGAGAAAGCTTCTTTAGTTATAGATATACATATGCTAACTCGCATGTGACTTCAAGGAAATAAACAAGTTTACGCTTTTTTCGCCCTATATAGTTTATAGGTCGTTTACAAGATGCATGCATACATTTTACATTTCTTAATACTTTGTTTAACGCACCAATATTTGTCAATAACCGAAACTAATTAGTAAACAGCTTCTTGTTGTTTTTTTTTAGGAAATGCATTAGCCACATTAGTCAACCTCATTGTTTCTAGATTCCTTTCGCTAACACGAGTTATTCTGAACAATCTAGACCCAGAAACGTGGTTAGGATTCGGTTGTAAAATTATACAAGCGTGATAAATTTTAGTCTATTTTGGTAAAATTGTTTCAGTTTGAAATGTTTATTTGTGTTCTTCTTTAACATAGGATAACTGATTTTTTAATCCTTGTCACTTTGATATTAGTACAAAAAATGTATAAGTGTATAACACGTTTTAACGAGCTTAACATGTTTTCATTTTAATCGGTTCAATTCTGATATATAAAATTAACAATGAGTTGGCACCAAAGTGGAGTTTAATGAAACAAAAGGCGTTATCATTTAAAATCGGTAATTCTAGAGTGGAGGATTGGACGACATAATTTAATCTCGTTCTTACGTAATAAGATCAACAATAACTTGCAGGAAACAAAACCAATTTGAAATTGTATGTCGTTTCCCTTGTCCTTAATAGCTGTAAATCCGGATTTCAAAGGTGTTGGAAAGAGTAATTTCACCCGCTTAAAATGGTTGTTTCACGAAAAAAACGGTTGAAATGGTATGTGATTTTTAAAAAATTATAAATAAATACGTGCGTTTTGTTTGAACCTGGAGAATAGTGTTGTTTTGCAAACTCTAGTAAAAATGTAGTTCAAGTGTTTCTACAGTGTTTCTACATTTGCATTTACGCATAGCGAACTAAAGTCATCATATTTTAAAGTAAAAACTGTGAAATGTGATGAACGATTTAGAACGTCATAATTGTTTAAATATAAAATCTTAAATTGCAAATTGAAATGAAAGTAAGTTGCTCTTACTTTGAAACTGCATCTAAGACGTTGATTATCTATTCACTATATATTCTAAATAATTATTTTTCAACAAGTGCATATCCAATATGCGTCATTTTTGTGACACAAAAACAGTATTAATTCAACAAAATGTCCAAATTTCATCAACACGATAAAGGGTGATGATTACAATATAAAGGGGAAATATAAATACAATGAAAACGACTTTATGGTGACGAACATGATTTTGTATAGTATGATGTTTGATACCTAGAAGACTTTATCTTTTAAAAATTAAGTGAACGTTTAAGAAAAATACAATAAAGCAGCATTTTTTTAATAATTTACATAATTATTATTTAACTAACCAATAACGCGACATTCTTTCATCACGGATAATGAAAAGATCGTGGAAAGGTGGGAAAAGCACTTTGACAACATTCTGAACTGCGCTTCCAGCATAAATGACACAGCGATTAATCGCCTCCACTAAGTGCCCATCAACGAGGGACTATATTACCCCCAACATTGTTTGAGACCCAGAAAACTACGCCTAGAAGTCAATGGCAAAGGCTAAGGTTGCCGTAGTGTAACGGATATGGAGTTCGCCTAGCGACCGGGAGGTCAAGGGTTCGATCCCCACCGTGGGAGCGTTCTTTAGATCTCCTCCAAAGACACAAAGTACTGGTTCTAGGTCCAGGAAACGGACTCGAGAGCATTTATATAAGCCTTAGGCTTTCGATGCAATCGAGCTAAAATAAATAGGTTTAAATGGCAAAGGCGCCGGGCACTGGCGCCATCCAAGCTGACGTGTACAAGAAGGGAGGGAAAGCCCTTACTGCCAGGCTCCATCAGATGTTTCTTCTCATGTGGGAGCAAGAGACTATTCCCCAAAGAAATCAAAGAAACTTCCATCATACATCTGTACAAGCGTGAGGGCAACAAGCAGGCATGCATATCTCTGCTCTCCGTTGTAGGGAAAATGATTGCAAGGAGCTTAAACGCCGGATTGCTTATCTTGAAAGTAAGTGTGGATTCCGCAGGGAACGAGGGACCATTTTCATGGTGTTCGCTGCCAGGCAGCTCTAAGTGAAGAGTCATGAACCAAACACTGATCTGTTCTTCACCTATGTCAACCTAACCAAGGCGTTCGCCACTCTCAGCAAAGAGGGTCTGTGGAGGATCATTGCTAAGTACGGATGCCCAAGGAAATTCATAACCCTGGTTCGACAGTTCCAAGGTGCAGACCAGACTTCAGGACAACGAAAGCTCTTCTGACCCATTCAAAGCTAAAACCGGGGTCAAACAAGGCTGCGTCCTGGCCCCAACACTGTTCAGCCTCATGTATTCCGCCATGCTCACAAATGCCTTAAGAGACTGGAATGTTAATGTCAACGTGAGATACCGCATAGATGGTAAACTGTTCAAAGTTCGAAAGCTCCAAGAAAACAAAAACAATGTTAAGACATCCATTTTCAGAAATCTGCTGTTCGCTGATGACTATGCTTTTAAATGTTCTCTCAAAAGCCGATATGCAACGCTGTGTTGACATGTTTTCCAGGGCCTGCACACATTTTGGTATAACGGTCAGCACAAAGAAGACTGAAGTCCTCCATCAGCCCGCGCCTGGAAAGCTGTACGTTGAGCCCAAAATTACTGGCAATGGCCAGAGACTCAACCAAGTGAATCGCTTCATCTTTCTTGGCAGCGCACCGCACTCTCACAGAATGTCATCGTCGATCACGAAGTGTGCACCAGTTTTGCTTGAGCCAGCTCCGTCTTTTGCATACTATACCCAAAAGTTCAAACAGAAGAAGCATCACCACCCAGACCAAGCTGAGTAGTGGTGCTCCCTACGCAGCTCTATGCATCTGAATCATGGTCAGTGTATAAAGTATCAGGAAAATACTCGGCATTAAGTGGAAAAAACGAAATACCTGACACTGAGTTATTTTCTTTGGCAGGTCTCCCAGCATCTTCACCATCTTGATATCTTGATGCAGACCCAACTTCGCTGGGCAGGGCGAGTTGCTCGCTTGCCTTACGAAAGGATACTCAAACATATCATTTATTGCGAGCTTAAACAAGGCAAATGGTCTCACGCTGGGTAAACGAAACGCTTCAAAGACACTCTTAAAGCCTCACTGAAAGCGTTTTTAATCAACCCAGCCACTAGGAAACAATCTGAAAAGGATGGCACCACCCGGCACTCTTCCATATACAAAGGCAAACAAAGAAACTGCCGCAGAGAATAACAGGCAAGCCCGAAAGGCCCGTGCTACCAACGCACATGAAAACGTTCCGCTAATACAACGGCCGATTTGCTCAAAACAATTTTGTGCCAAGATCGGCCTCATTAGCCATTGCGCACATACAGACAAAGGCAGACTAGACCAAGGGTTTAGATGACTTCAGTCGTCCGCGTCGATTCGACGGACGAACGACTGCTTTTCAAAATGTGTGTGTTCCATTATGTTGAGCATATCGATGATTAGTATCTTTTATTCTAACCTCTTTTAATAAAGAACTATGTATACAAAAGGTTCAACAACTGCAGGAAAGATATAATTATTTAAAAAAGAAATAAAATGAAATAAAGGATCTTCTTGTTTTAACTGAAAATATACCAAAGTGAAATACATAATGCAGAATTAATTTGTTGTATAAGCCTTTACGTTTCGAATGAATTTTCATGTTGCTGAATGAAGAACTTTGCCCTTTTTAATGAAGAACGTTCGATTGTTTATAAGAAAATAAGTAATAATGATGTTAGATTTATAGTTATTTTGCTTTTTAATATATGTGTTGATAAAAAGGAACCTTTTTACACGCATTTAGTAATGGCAAAACATACCATAAAAATATATGTCGAAATCATACTCGAGACAGTAGCAATATACATCAAACAAAAATAATCAATGTCCGGACATCAACTGTAATACTTTATGTTAAACAGCTTTTCCAATTATTTTTAATTTCTCCTTAAAGTTGTTATTGTATTCTTCATCTAATTGTTGGATGACAGTATTAAGAAACACTGACAACGAATGTAACATCATGTAATTAGCCGGTGTATAATCGTGTTTACATTATTAAAACTTGTTCAAAATTAAAATGGGATTGTGACACAAATGTCGGACTGGGGTCACGATTGGAATGTGGGATTAATTGACGACATTTAGGAAACAACGGTTTAAGTTCTCTAGCAACCAGTTTCTCTTCATTTCTGAAAGTAAGAAATAACAAGTTATATTATGACTCGAGAGAGAATGACTCGACCAGATGCCTTGATAACACTTAGGCGTCTGACTGATTAAATAAAGTAATTTAAAATTCTATCCAACATTTCTCATTTGCGTCAGTTAAACAAACGCGTGATTACTATAACTCTCCTACATACGGGAAAGAGCGAACATGAAAAACACACACGCGAGATTACGTGAATGTGTTTTGGGGGAATTCGTTCAACAGAGAAATCTACATTATAAAATGCGAATGTCGAATGAAGGTGCAAATGAATGTACACATATTGTTGAAATCGATAGACATATTCATTAAACGATACAAAACATCATTTAAACATGTTACTCCTTTTGTTTTGAATACATTAATATACATTAAATCGCATCGTGATGCATGTATTATCAAGTTGTTGAAGTTCCCTGGTTACCAATATACAAGACGAAATATGGAGATACATTTATTATCGAGTTGTTGTTGTTTTCAATTCAGTTAACAAACTGTGATATGAAGAAGAGGGAGCAGCAAAAACCAACGAAAAGCAGACATGTTGGACAAGTTGGAAGTAGGCATGTTCCTCGTGTGCTTACATGGCAACACTGCTCACGTCTCGGTAGGTGTAGTAAATGTAGTTATCGCTGTATCACGCTGTGAATGGGTCTTTTTATGTCGTAATAATTATTGTTGTCGTAGTATAACGTTTTTTTATGGTAATTATATGGTGTAATTAGTATAGTCATCTCTGTATCATGTTATGTAAGGGTACTTTTATGGCGTAATAACTATTGTTATATCGGTACCACTGTGTGTTTGGTACTTTTATGGTATAATAAGTTTTGTTTCATCGGTATAACGTTGTGTATGGTCATTTTAGTCGTAATAAATATTGTTATTTGGTATCACGTAGTATATGGGTACTTTTATGGCGTAATAGTTCATATCTCAGTATCACGTTATGTATGGGTTTGTTGTTTTTTTTTACGTAATAAACAAGCATGCATGCTCGACCCGCCCATATCGTCAACAAATTAACGGTATTTCTATTATCTGCCAATCAGTTAAGCAAAGCTAATTGTAATTACATTCTCAACCTGCCGTCAACTGCCTCTGTGTTGTCAACATGCCGAGTATTTGTGTGCGTGCTGTTGCACTCATGCGTGATCTACGCTCGAAGAATGATTGTTTGTGAATTTAAACATTCACAATAGCCGCATGGTTCTAATCGTTAAGCAACCATTCTTTTTCCATGATTTTAGTGCCTTGGTTTATAACCAGAATTGAAACTATCGATATAACCAAGCAAGCAAATATCTATCTGGAAAATAAGCTGCATACACGCCGTGTGCAAAACTCATTGCTACACCGCACACTTCCGACCAACAACCAATCGTAAATGTATGTACTACTTCTACCCCTACCCTTGCCCATATTCCATTAGTTATGATTTTGCAGATCTCCTTTGTTAATATTACCGGACTTTACTTAATAATCTTGCTTTGTTATATTGCCCTTGTTGTATATTGCGTATACCTGGGTGAAATAAATAATCTGTTCTGTTTTGTTCTAACTGAGCTTTTTAGCACGTTAATTTTACAAGCAATCGGATTAATAAGTTACGGATTTACAATGAGTAGTAAACGATATTTCTTTATGTCAGGAGAACGAGTCAAGTTGAAGAACGTCGCTATAGCTAAGCATATCCTAAAGATGATCAGAAAGCTATCTCAGCTTGAGGATTTTTGTTGATATCGTTTTGATTGAGAATGAGTGTATGTGGTTAATTAAGGATAATATGTGCAAAGCTTGTGGTTGTTTAAATGAAATTATGTTTGTGCACGACAGAAGCTTTCTAAGCTGCTGGTGTTTGTTTATAAGAATGAGAATAACACTATCAGGGATCAACCATCTAAAAAGTGATCACTTGACTGAAGCAGTCACTTTCCAACAGCAGCAACTTTGACCTGTTCCCATGACTGGCTGCTGTTAACAGGTTTGACTGCACACTTAAATACTCGCAAACCGAGTCTTTCAATAAAAGCTTATGCAAAATACAAAACATTTAGCTGTGAAATTGTACTTACACTCCTCAATTGCTAGTAGAAAATATCGACTACTGGCAAACACAGTACTCATGTTGTTACAGAGATTCATAGATTTGATCAGTGTGATCACCTGACATGGTATTTTCTTGATTTTTATACGCTATTTATACGCTTTCTTGTCGTTATTTCAAAACTGTAAGCGTGCAGTTCCCAATTAATATCTGTTCATCAAATGCATGTGAGTACCTTTACTTCCAACAAAACGTAACCCGGTTGCGGGAATGCCATTTAGGTCAAGAGACAACAAATTGTATAACAGTACATACTCTGCGGAAACGCTAATAATAGTCAATAGTCAGCAAAATGGATGCCTAGTGGCAATGTATATTGCTTATGTTTAGTAGACAAGTCTATTTGATCAAGTTTTAAACCGGATACATAACAATTAACACTTTGCATGTCTTTTAGCGTTGGTTGGCTGTAAAAGTCATGAATGGCAACCGTTCTGCATAAATTGGCCTTTGAAATGATAATTGATAGTGTAAATCAGTTGAAGCAGATAGTTTGATTACTTTTCGAATAGATACTTGCGAATGTGTATTGTTCATTGACACGAACGTGCAAATTACATGCCAATTAACAAAAGGCTGAAAGCTTACGAAGGTATATAATGTCATAGAAGTAACATACAGTGTATGGAGTATATAGATGTAAACATACAGTGTATGGACTCTATTTGCTTGTTTCATCAACAGTTTATTTGGAAAAATAGGTACTGGTCTATTGTTCAATAACATAAACATGCTTTTCGGTCAAAAGAAAAACGATCTTATCAAATCTATATTCAACTCCTACCAGTTCGTCAAATGAAGTTTACGTATATAAGTAATAGCCGTGTTACAATTCCCACAATGATTACGTATACCGTGTACGTGATTGAAATGGTAATTTGACGCGAAAAATCATGTTAATAGACTATAAGACTCATCTAAAGAATATAACCATCTTGTTTTTATGTTTCAACTATCAAAATGTGATTCAAGTTTACTTTAGTGAAAGCGCACAACCACGCTCATCGTCCGATGCGTATAGTAGACCGATATTTGTTAATGGACGTATGCTGTGTTTCAACAGTTATACGTGAAATATTACAAAAATAACCTTATTAGAAGTAACCGATATTTTAATGGACTGTTTAATTATATTATGCGGCACGTTATTTATTAATTGCGGTAACTATATAACCATAAACCTTTCATGTGGAATGATAAATAAGAACTGCACGCATGTAGTTCAGATGCAATTTTCATCGATTTAAGGTTGCCAACACTGGAGCCTTTCTTAATGATATTAATACTGATTGTTTGGATAGACAAACCCAATAGTCAGCTTTTGCAAAATTTAGTGTTAATGACTAATGTTCATTGACTTAATACTGTCGATTTAAAAGAAAACCAATGTGATATTAGGCATTATACATTACTAGTACAGTATAAACAGAAATTACGGATATTTTTTGTAATAAGACCAATTCTCTTTATTTTTTGGTAAAATAAATGACACGAAAAGTAGCTTTTAGTAAAATAAAAGAATTACAACAGAACATTATCATACGTTACGTCAGAATATGTTTACATAAAAAAGGAATTAAACATGGTATGTAGAGTTTTTATATCGACGTTTTGTTAACAAATATCAAAGATTGCGTTCTGGTGAAAATAAAGTGTTAATATATAGCAACTGTCAAGATCAGCATTCTTTGTTAAAATCTTTACCAGTTTACTTAATATTTGCTCTATACAAATTTAATAATATTAGTAATTTACGTCATCAGCGATGCAAGCACCATCGTCAGAGTCAAGTTTCAATTAAGAACGCAAATTATTAATTCATTTTTTTTAATCAAATAGTTACTTAAAAAATAAATCATTAAATGTAGTATATAGGTATTTATTTCAAAATTGCGCCGTATGGTACGTTAAAAACATAATTATTTAGCAGAGTTTGGAATCATAATACTTTTTATGGTTACACTTTAAAATAATTAATTTTCATTTCGTTAAATATGGAAGAGAAAAAACACCTCTATACTGAAAAAAATTGCATTATAGAAAATTGAAACGAAATGAACAACGAAACACAACATTGTTGTAAGCAATACAATGTGAAAGGGACATAAACAACGCCACCCAAAATAAAATATAATGACACATGAAATGCGCATTTTTAGTTTTTGATAATCTTTAAGGCAAGATAAATAAAATTTACAAACATACATTTACAAACTTATATAAATAAGTTGTATAATACATCTCTATCAAGAACCTGATATTGACGTTCAGGTAATCAACGGCAGCCATCTTAGGCAAAAAAATAGGTCTGTTTCTAGTCTCTTTGGAAAAAACAGGGTAGGTAGGTAGGGATTTTTTTGTCTTTCGAGTACAAGAATGGAAGGCTACTAAGGCTTATAATAAGAAATACATGTATATATATGCTTTGTTTGCTTGATATTACATATTTTATTGAGAAATATATGTGATCCAACACCATCGATATTCGCTTCATAGTCGAAAATACTCGAAATATAGCCTAGTAGTTGGAAACGGGGACACCCGGTGTTCTTTCTCCTGGCACGAAAGCTGGAAGTGGTTCAACATGCCATGTTACAAATAAGTGACTATCCAACAAAAACAAACAACACTGTGCTGAATACAATTTTATTGAAAGTGTCACGCCTTTTTAGAGACGAAAGTATGGTATACCCCTCTCATTTATTATTTATTCTTTTGCAGCAAATACTGTAATTAAAGCAACAAATACGTTTTGATGCGAGCATGGTATAATTTTTAAAGCCAAAACCGAGGTGGCTAGCAATTGTTGCATGGGCGCAGCCATTTTGTCAAATAATAATAGTATTAGCCAATGAAATCGCCGGAAAGCACAATATACGAAATTGGAGCGGAAAGCTATTAGAAATAAACCGAAATAAACGAAATTGAACGATTTTTGTTGGCGACCCCAATAAAAAGTTGAGGGTCGGTGCCGATTCGGGAGACACGGTCGGGCGACTGGAAAAGGACCTTTTTTGCCTTAAATAACTTACGTTTTTAAAGAGAGTACGTGTACGAGAAATAAGACATTTTAAAGTGTACTCAAAGTTGTTTAGGTTTTGCCAGTAAACGGTTAATAACTGTAATGCACGTCGTGAAACGATTTTTGGAGTCGAATCACTTATTTTGAAAGTAAATGTGGTTTGAACTATTTACAGTGTAGATCAATATGTTGGGAAAATGAATATGACTATGATTGACATAATTTTAAAACAAACATGTCGTTGTGAAAATATCAACAAAATGCTAAAATTGAACATGTCGGGGAATAGATTACTTGACTTAAATAAATATTTCCCTCATTCGGGTATAGGTATCCTTACATGTTTAAGTGTATAAGATAATCGAGTTTACCGTTTGTAGTTTAATCTACGCACTATAACTAGAATGGGTGTGGACGCTCAAGAGCTACATAGTCATTTTAAAACAGGACCGACTCGATGCAATACTATGAACATACAAAACGTTTGCTGTATGTTTCAAATGATTGTGATTGCTTAGCAAATGAAAAACCAAACAATACATAATGATATAATAAATATAATTAAGATAATTAAGATAAACGTACGCTATAGAATGATATATAATTGTGTCACACCATAAATGTGTCTATTTGTAAATAAAAAGTAAACATTGGATTTCTGTTTCCATGATGTACAAGTGTTTTTCTTTTATTTCTCAATCTAAAATAATTAGTTTTCTCCTATTGGGAATACTTTAGCAATTTAGTATTCTAACAACTAAGATACTTATTTTCCTCTTCTCGGAAATACGTTAGCAATTTAGTCCTGGGTAAACAATACAGGAGCTGTGGTAAGTCATAATACATAGCGAAAGGGTCAAAGGAAAATATCGTGATTTTTCAGTCAAATAAACACATGTTTCAAGTGCGTAAATATAAAACGAGAAAAATTCAGAGACTTAAAACTTTTTGTATTATATAAGCAGAAGATGGCTCGTATGTTCAATACTATTCTCTGTTTGAAACCTATAGTTATTTAAAAGAAGCATTCATTCTAAATTTATGTTACATTCGCATATAGAGTATTTACAAATACTTACGTTCCAGCAGTATTGACAAATTTGTTTCAAATGAACATAACAAAAACTATAACATTACATAAATAGTGTATACGCCTGTTGAGGCGAAGTCACTTAATAAATGCATATTTAAAAAAAATGTTTCGAGGTCGTTAGATCCAGTGCCTTCCTCACATCAGGCTAAGTGTAACGTGTCTACCGTTCCTTCGGGATATATATATAATGGCTTTTCCTCGGGCTTTCCTTAGCCGTGCGATTTGATAAACAAATAATATAATTTGCCTCTTTACAAGCCGGTTCCGTATGCCCTGTGCGACTTGGATTGCTTTGATCACTTGGATTGACTTGGGTCGACTCGGGTTGACTTGGGTCGACTTGGGTCGACTTGGGTCAACTTGGGTCGACTTGGGTCGACTTGGGTCGACTTGGGTTGACTTGGGTCAACGTGTGATGACTTGAGTCAACTTGGGTTGACTTGTGTCGACTTGGGTTGACTTAGGTCGACTTGGGTTGACTTGGGTCAACGTGTGATGACTTGAGTCAACTTGGGTTGACTTGGGTCGTCTTGGGTTGCTTGAGTCGTCTTGGGTCGACTTGCACTTATACCAAAGAGTATGCAGTGTCTCCCCTCTGCGTTACGCAAGGAAGACAATCAATGTCCCCCCTCTGCGTTATGCAAGGAAGACAATCGGTCAGTGTTGTACAAGCGACAATCAGTAGCTTGACAGACTCAGGCTGACCTACGAGACCAGACTCGTGCACTGTCTTATATTACCAATGGAGACCTGTGCCCGGACTAGTATGAGTCTCAAGCTTACCCAGCAAGCTATGGTATGTTATGCGCAAAGTTGCTTGGGTCACCCCCACTCAAAAGTATCCAAAGTCACAGATACTGCCAATGGTAAATGGTCTCTAATTACTGCAACGTATTTAACGATGTGCTCTGATCGGCAATCGAACGCAGACTGCTCGCTCCCTTTTTTTAGATCAGAGTTTATTTACAGGTCCTACCGGCCTCTTCACGAAGTCTTTGAGGTCCGACCTGTACTGCTCGCTCCCCATAAGAGCAGCGCTTTATATCTATACTGATATATATACCACGTGACTCGCTTGCTAAAGACATCACCCTACTATTTCATGTAAACACAACCCTACCGTTTCAAACAGTAATTGTATAATACTGTGGCTATATTATGAAATACATATTGTGCATCTTAATAACCGACTTGTATAATTAAATCATCCAATTATGTACATAAAAATACAATGATCAATCTTAAATGCACATACTATGTTCGTGGAACTTAACGAAAAGTTAACGATTTGCCAGCGGGAAACGTACTTTCGTTTTGATGTAAACAATATGAATGTACTCAAAGAATAATGAACCTAAAGACAGTAATATTGCAGTGTTTCGAAATAAACGTCAAACTTGTTAGGGCGGAAGAAGATATAATTGAACACTAGATTTACGAGTCTCTTTCATCGTGTACAAACAAAGCCTCTTTGTTAAGGATTGAACACTCAACGCTAAATATAATATCTGGAACAAACTGTTATAAAATGAATTGCTTTTTTACATAAACTGAATTGTAGAATTTTTTTTAAATAGGTAAATGTAAACACGCATCATTTAATCGCCGTCATTGAACAGATTACTGCGATATTTCCATTTTGGCTTTTTTGCTGTCGAGTTAAAAAAAGACGTATCGATATTGTGTTATTGTATTCTATATACCTCTTTGTTTGAATCATACATTTGTACCAAATGTGAAACACCATTTTCATTATGTTATTATTCGTTTATTTATTATATGAAATCACTCAACAATAAGAACAGGAGAGCTTTTTTTTCTAAAGTCAGATGTTATGTATAATGCGACTATAAAATTCATCTGTGTTAACACTGCAGTATGCGGGAACATATATAATAAATTACTATACTGTGGTACGACAACTAGCTTGGGTATTTGTATACCGTCGCACCTCTTCATTTCGAAGTCGACGAGACCGAGAAAGATACCTCCAAATAACAAATATCCAGATTAAAAGGAATAATAGTTTTCAACATAGACATACTAACTGTAAAGACATCTCGATAGTGGTCTTATTACACTGTATTTTTATTTTATTTTTTTATTTATTTATTGGGGGCGGGGGCATTTCAAATGCCTATCAATACAAAATGTTTGATTTAACCTGTTTTATTAATATTATTTTATTATAAGATGTTGGCGTTACATAAAACGATGTTGTAAATGAATTTCATATTGCGAGCAGTAATTGTTACAATTCTATAAATAAAGAAACTCGAACAATCAAGTCAAGCCATAGTTAGAAACAAAAGTAATACAAATGTACATTAAAACTTAAATTCGCGATTTGATAAATAAGCATTAAACTCGTTATGGGACCCGATTAACTTGTTCGAAAGGGTGATAAATAATGGAATTCGATATATAAATATAACAAATATATATGAATTTACGAAAGGCACATTCGGGACCGGAAAAATACTAAAAAATCAGACATTAAATGAGAAAGAAAGATTGTGTTCTATATATGTGTGTTAAGCAAAATACATATCAATTTTCTATAATATAGTTTTCTGATCATTTCTGAGGTACTAGTCAGTTTGCAATGCATTAGATACTCTGCGTGTCCTTCAGTTGCAATGTAACATAAGTGTACCAACCCATTTGCTTGCTCATTAATAACTGATCTTTACAAATTGTTTCACTTCTTTTAGCGCACCAAGAATTGTCTACAACCGAAACTAATAAGTGAACAGCGCATTTATTTTTTCTTTAGAAACGTATATTTCATATCCTTAATATAAGTACATTCTAAACAGCTAAATTTTGGCATATAATATAAACAATGATTTTGCCTAAAATGACATACAAAAAAGTAATATAAGAGTGTATCATAACTTAAGATGCAGATAATTCGAACATAAACGAATGTTTTGCATAAGCTCGCCCCGTTGGTGCAAAAAAAGTACCATGTGCCATTAAATTTTAATTACACATGGTACTTTTTGCACTGATGGGGCGATTTAATCTCTTTCTAAAGAAATTTAAAAAAATCTGTTAAAAACATTCTATCTTTTTAAACTCACACTTTTCGAAACACTATTATGATCATTTGCGTTTTAAATCACTGAAAAATAACTAATTGCTAATTTAAAACAACTGTGAAGCATAGCTCGGTAAACTCACATTGACACCTCGCTGATGCGACATTTTATTTCCTCGTGTCTTTCAAAGCTGTTTACTCCGATTGTAAACTTCTTTGGAGATTTGTTTAAAAAATCTAGTCCATTCCGGTCTTATTACATTACACGGTAATGTCAATAATATATAATTTAATGTTGTACATATGGTTCATATAGCCAAAGTTTTCGATTCAAATGTTTTTAAAGCCATAAGCGTCTTGATGAGAGTCAATAACTGTCGTAATGAATCGCGTAGTTTTCATTCACGTTTTAATTATTAATAAGTGCAATTCTATTAGCTTTCATTAATCCGGGGAATTGTCTATTTCTTCTTAATGCGATCGTCTTGTCTTAATTGGGGCCGATGTGCGATTGACGTTATTGTATTTGCCTTAATCCGTTTAAGAGTCCTCTTGTTCATTTTCTTTTTAGCCTTCATATATGTTAAAAGGAGACATTTATTGCCGGTATTTGTAATCAAACTAACCTTTTACGCACCTTAAAAAGAGGTCATTAACTGCGACATGCTCCTGAATTCAGCGCGAATCCTTAAGAGCTTGGTGAATCGATTTACTAGATTTATTTGGCGTACCGGTACATCGAAAGATGCTCCAAACCATGATATGGAGCGGATTGTTTCAGTCTTCACGTGCGCATTCGATCATTACCTGAAATATCGGAAAGGTGATCTCTGAATTGGTCCCTCCCCTTTGAACATTCCATAAAACTTATGTCATATATAATTGCGTTGACTTGATTGAATTCCTGCAGCTCAGTCGTATCATTGACTATAATTCAGACGTGTAATGCACTTGTATTAAGGAAGACAAGACCAGAAGTATTATTGTATTGACTGGTACTGTAGAAAACCATGTTGAATGGAATTCAGTTTGTTCATATGATACAACGACCACTTGACATATAAATAATTATATATTGTTTCCGACAGTATCTGTCTTTTTTAATGTTGGTGTTTGATTATGTTTTGTACTTCTAATGATGAGTAAATTCTTTTTGGGGACTTATTTAGCATTTTATGCTAAAACGGTATAAAAATGGTTTTTTTTATTCAAATATTTTAAATTGTAATAATTACATTAAACAGATCATCATCTTGAGTTTTCTGAAAAGGTTACAAAATGATAAAAAATAATTAAGACAAGACAAAACAAATTAAGACTTAATTTGTGTTAACAACTTCATTTGCTCATTTAAAAAATAATGGACCTTCTAATTGCTGAATAATGCTATTTGCCCCTTTTCAATTGCAAATCTTTGGTTGCATAAAACAATATTTGTAATATCGATGTAGCTTGATTTCTTGTTATCGGATTGTTATTATAGTATTTCAATGGATGGATTATCGACACTTAGGAGAGCACGAGATTAGTTCTCTAGAACCCAATTTCTCGGCATGTCTGGAAGCTACCGATAAGAATCGGTATTCTCCAGAGAATGTCTGGACCAAATGCATTGATAACACTCGGGCGTATGTCCCATGAAATTATTTACCATTCCTCTAAAAATGTATAATGCTCGTAATAACTTATTACTATACTATATATGGGGTAGTTGAATAAGACATTGCTACGTGCGTACCCGAACACACACAAGAAAAACGTATATTTAATGTTTTTTAATTGAATGTTCACATCAGTGGAATCGAATTATCTACCACACTAACTGTTTTAAAGTTATTATGCGACAAGTCGTATTGTATACAGTATTTATTTTGTATATAGGTATATGCAATCGATGTTTTGCCATAAACGAGATCTTAGCTTTTATCTCCATTCCTTTGAAATGTTACGTAACAATGCAACGCTATTTTAATAAGTGTTCAATTGAACACCTGTCACCAAAATATCAATACGGTATGACATAGCGAAATTTGTTATTTTGTGTTTCAACAGATTTGTCTAGTGTAGACAACACTATCGTGGAAAACTGTTGAAACCGTCATATCCAAACATCTGTTACTGGTGTACCATGTACTCGTATGCAGACAGGACCCTTTGCTGAGAGGGGATGAAAACTCGAACAAATGCGCGGATAACGATTGCTTCAATATCTTCACGATGGCGTGAGGCTGATAAAATAAAGAGAGTGTTTGCTTTAGATTACATCGATGTTGGGACATTCGATATTAAAACAAAAACACCATCTGAACACTTCTGATACGTCGCTGCGACCAATAATTGTTGTAGTACATGAACACCAGACTTTGATCTTCTTCGTTTTATTGGTTCATGATCACATCTTTAATCAGAAACATGATCATACATAACATGTTTACTTCATTGTTGGTCCACATAGTTTTTACGATATTTTCCGTTCATTTGTCAAGACTTACAACACGATATGCCTAGGATGCGCGTAAACAATCAGTGTTATGTGCATATACTAGTACGCACGTATGCGCCTAACAAAGTTCATCATGAGAGAAGAACGATTCCAGTTGAAGAACGTCGCTATAGATAAGAATGAACATCAATAAGATGGCCAGTGAGCTTTAAATCTCGATGTGATGTATTGATATTGTCTTGATGAGAATGATTGAGTGAAGTCCGAATGATTGAGTGAAGTCCGAATGATTGAGTGACGTCCGAATGATTGAGTGAAGTCCGAATGATTGAGTGAAGTCCGAATGATTGAGTGAAGTCCGAATGATTGAGCATGAGGTGATATGTTAAGAGTATTGTGATTGTAAATGTTCAGGTATCGTTTATTTAAGATAATATGTGGTATGCGTGTTATTGTTTGAATACAAATATGTTTTTGAGAATATATATATATATATATATATATATATATATATATATATATATATATATATATATATATATATATATATATATATATATCGATCCTTACATGCAAAATGTAAACACATTTAGCGTTGAAATAGTAAAAAAAACTCACTACTCCATTGCAATTAGAGGATATCGTCTATGATAAACCTGACTGTCACATGTTCTTACAGCGTTACAAATAGGTTGTGTGGGGCGGGACACAAACGGCCATAAACTTAGCAGTAAACTTAGCATTCTATTAGTTTGAGTGTTCATTCATTCGTTTATTCAGCCATCCATTCAATCAACATACATGTATCATGTTTAGGCACCATTCGTGATTCTTTAAATTACGTCCAATGGCTTATTAAGGGTGTCTAAAGCAGCAAAGCTGACCAACATAAAAACAAACGCACACATCAAAAGCTACTTCTTCATATTTCGAAGTAAATGTAAAATTTTACAACTTGATTTGCTGAAAAGAAAAAAAAGGTGCAAACCAAGTCCATTAAGTATTCCTTTTCAGCAAGTGATAAAAACAGTAGAAACACAATTATAAGCGGAATATTTAAGCAAATGCAAACTTAATACATCAGTATTTTTATTCAATAACATCAAAACAAATGATAAACCGTAAAATAAAAGCACTTAAAAACAATACACATAACACTGGCCTTCTGCGAATAAAGGCAACCTTGCAAATTGCACAATCTGCGATCAACTTGAACGCCATTTATTTCAAACCATTATGGTCAATAAACAGACAGATGTTTTAAATCACCAACAATTGTATATTCCTATATACATGAATTCATTAACAACAGCAACATTCAGCATACACATATTCGTCCAACTGAGTCTCACAAAAACTATGTGATACTTTTCAGACTGATTTGTTTCAGTTTTATATAAAACTGATTTGAAGATCAATTAAAAAAAGACAATAAGATTGCAGCAGTGAACAACTGTGAACACCAGCAGGTAACTTGACCTGCAGTTTATGAATTTAAATCAAACATAACTGTTGAGGTTATCCCTGAGGTTATTTGAGTTTATAACTACAGTACAATAGTAGTTTAGTGCACCAAATCATGAGTAATATAATTGAAATGCATATGTTCAGTTACATATATATATATATACATGTATATAATATACATGTATATAACATGTTATAATATATATATATAAACAAGCAGAATGAACAGTTTATTATACAAGTAAGACAAAACAGTATTGTGATATAGTAATCTCAGTAACACGCAAACATTGCCAGCTTCAATATCCCACTGCATTGCTCCCAGCTTCGCTTGCAAACACCCCTCAACTCTTCCACTGGTCCCATTCTTCACTTGCAAACACCACTCAACTCTTCCACTGGTCCCATTCTTCACTTGAAAACACCACTCAACTCTTCCACTGGTCCCATTCCTCACTTGCAAACACCCCTAAACTCTTCCACTGGTACAATTCTTCACTTGCAAACACCCCTCAACTCTTCCACTGGTCCCATTCTTCACTTGCAAACACCACTCAACTCTTCCACTGGTCCCATTCTTCACTTGCAAACACCCCTCAACTCTTCCACTGGTCCCATTCTTCACTTGCAAACACCACTCAACTCTTCCACTGGTCCTATTCTTCACTTGCAAACACCACTCAACTCTTCCACTGGTCCCATTCTTCATAAAACATACCTCTCCAACATTCCCCTGGTTGCCAGCTTCACTCACAGACACACAACCCAACCTTCTTACTGGCAGCAAATTTCAGTAACACCATTCCGCTTCCCCCCCCCCCCTGGCTTGCTTTCTGGCTCCCAGCTTCACTCATACACACCCATTCTGGCTGCCAGCTTCACTCATACACACCTTTCCTGGCACCCAGCTTCACTCATACACACCCGCTTCACTCATACACATCCCTTTTGGCTCCCAGCTGCACTCTTACACACCCTCTCTAGCTCCCAGCTTCACTAATACCCACCCTTTCTGGCTCCCAGCTTCACCCTTCTGGCTAACAGCTCCATTTGCTCACTGGCACTCAGCTTCACGCACGCACGCACGCACGCACGAACGCACGCACGCACGCACGCACGCACGCAGGCACGCACGCACGCACGCACGCACGCACGCACGCACGCACGCACGCACGCACACACACACACACACACACACACACACACACACACACACACACACACACACACACACACACACACACAACTCCATTCTTCTGCTCCACTGTCTCCCAGTATCACAAGCTGCCAGCTTCACTCACACACACCACTCAACCTTCCCGCTTGCTCCCAGTTTCACTTGCTCACTGGCTACCAGCTCGAGGGCCCTGGGGAAAGCCTTGTGTTCCTGTTGTTTGACACGCTCTGACAGGCGGCTCTCAGTGTCATCATGGTACACTGGAACAGACTCCTGCAGGAGAATCGCCCCTTCATCAACCTCTTCCTGCATGGGAAAAAGTTCAAAACTCAGCATTACAAAAGGAAAAGTTTAGTATTTGCTCTTCAACAAATAGTCTCATAGAGATGGTCTTATGATATACATGTTTAAAATCTTAACAAACCACAGGTTTTATCAACCGATAAAATAAATGTTGACAGAAATAGAAGTACGTTGATTGCTGTTTTCCAATCATGTTTGTAGACGCTAACAAGACATCTTTTTTGGCAAATAATGTTGTCATCATACAGAAAAGAGGAAGTTGGAAAGCAATTGTTCTATTATTATACAAGCAAAACAATGGAAGTGACTGTTTTTGTCACAACAAATAAAACTAAGTCATTGTAAAATTATAATGAAAGGAATATTACACAAACTGCACATATTAAAAAAAGTTGTATGGCGTACATTTACTCAAGTGTGACCTTGCCTTTTGAGGCAGGGAGATGCGTGATTCAGTCATAACTCAGCCTCCTTATGGTGGTTATTAGTAGTAAGTTTGGAGTTCATAGGTGGCAAGTTATTGTTAAATGGCATAAAGCAAGTCAAAACCCACACAAGATTTTAAAAAGCCAACTTTGAACTTTGAACTCTAAGTGTGACCATGACCTTTAAGGAAGGGCGACCAGTGTTACACACAATATATAATCTTAAGATGATTAACATTTATTTAGGCTCTTTATTCTAAAATCCATCAACGTTTGGCAAAAATTTGGTTTTGACAGGAATTTTTTAGTTTTGAAATATGGCAAAATTTGACCTTTGGCCTTGATTTTAATGAATGAAGACAGGCGTTACAAGCAACATGTGGTCTTTAGATGCTTCAAGATAGTATAAGTCCATTAGAACAATCAAAATAACTGTCTTAATAAAACTTAATATATACAAAGGTTATCAAGATTTGTAAATGCCAACTTAAGTCAATGACTAGAAACCACCAGTATGATGCTGATAGTCTGCCCACATGCAAACCGGACATACATCAATCTTATAACCTGGATTTTCAATGTTGTTAAAAAGCTGGTTAAAATTAATACTCAACAATCCATATGACTAAACACAGAGAAACAGAT
This sequence comes from Dreissena polymorpha, assembly GCF_020536995.1. NCBI lineage: Eukaryota > Metazoa > Mollusca > Bivalvia > Myida > Dreissenidae > Dreissena > Dreissena polymorpha. The sequence continues at coordinate 107,613,698 of NC_068359.1, forward strand.
GTTGCTAAAAACACTGAAACTGCATGTTCGAACGGACTAGTTCAACAAGCCTCAGTTATCAGTTATAACTTACTGTAACAAAATGCACGGTGCAGCCAGATATCCTCACTCCTGCTTTAAGGACTTGTTTATGGGCATCTGACCCTTTGAATGAAGGTAGAAGGGAAGGGTGGATATTCAGCATACGTCCTGTCCACTTCTGTACAAACCCACCTGCCAGTTGATCAATGCTTATGTAAGTAAAACCTATCAACATTGACATAACAAACTACAGAGGGTAATGTCTTGAAGTGATAGACAAAGACACAAACAAAGATGGTTTTGTAATACCACACCAAGGGGCACGATTTAACACTTCAACCTACGCGCAGAGATATGAACTTTTCCAGACACAGTTCAACATCAAATCCTTGCCATGATGATAATAATCTGGTAAAATCTGTTTAATTTATATGTAGGTATGAGATCATCATATTTCTAATTTACTTATCATTTTTGGAAGAAGACAACAGATAAACAAGTATCTGTGTTTTTTAAACATTCTTACCCTTGGTTGGTGCTTAATAGCCCATTTCTAAAGGCAAGAGGACTAAAAGGCCCGAGGGCGCTCACCTTGGACACAAATGACCTTAACTTTTCTGAGCAAGAAGTGTTCACTAGCTTTCACTTAGTCCTAATCCCTGGCAATCATGTTATGCAATCAACTGAAACCTTTATAACTTTAAAGCAAATATTCTCATACAGTTTTTATACAATTGTTTCTCTCATGTAACTCTATAATGTTCACAAGGTTTCACTACAGGAGAGCCATTCCATCGCCTGGCAGCCATGTTTCTTTTTCACAAATCAGAGAAATGTACTGAGCCAGTTTTATGAAGACTGTGAATAAATGTAACTTCTTTTTGTGTTTAACAAGTTTTCACAATGAATATGTAAAGAAGTCTGTCCTTATCATAGGCTATATATAATTATATATTATATATCATATATGATTTTTTTTTTTTGATTTTTTGTGCCGGGTCCCTATGGTCCTAATCACTGGAAGAAATGTTTTTTAATGGACCAGAACTCTCTCAAAACTTGGATGAGATACTTTAAGATCAATAAGAACTTAACAACATCCAGTTCTGAGCAAGTGTCATGATACTTTAGCCAACATTTATGCATTGTAGTGTTCAGAGTCATTTTCATCAAGATTCTGCAGGTTCAAGAACAAGTTATGTTGAAAACAGCACAGAAGTAAAATAAGCTTATAACTAGTTTGACACCTGGAAATATTTGTTGTCTGATGCCATTGGTTACTGTATATATATATGGAAGACAACTATTGCTTAAAAAGTGCTCAATATACCTTACAGATCCCACTTTCAATTTACCAGACATACAATCTCAGCACCCACTGCCTCCATATATAGGGGAGGTAACCACTGTGAGGAGTGTGCTCCCCTTACCTGACAGTATCCTCATGAAGCCTGCCAGACACACAATCTCCACACCCACTGCCTACATATATAGGGGAGGTAACCACTGTGAGTAGTGTGCTCCCCTTACCTGACAGTATCCTCATGAAGCCTGCCAAACACACAATCTCCAAACCCACTGCCTCCATATATAGGGGAGGTAACCACTGTGAGGAGTGTGCTCCCCTTACCTGACAGTATCCTCATGAAGCCTGTCAGACACACAATCTTCACACCCACTGCCAACATATATAGGGGAGGTAACCACTGTGAGGAGTATGCTCCCCTTACCTGACAGTATCCTCATGAAGACTGCCAGACACACAATCTCCACACCACTGCCTACATATATAGGGGAGGTAACCACTGTGAGGAGTGTGCTCCCCTTACCTGACAGTATCCTCATGAAGCCTGCCAGACACACAATCTCCACACCCACTGCCTACATATATAGGGGAGGTAACCACTGTGCGGAGTGTGCTCCCCTTACCTGACAGTATCCTCACGAAGCCTGCCAGACACACAATCTCCACACCCACTACCTACATATATAGGGGAGGTAATCACTGTGAGGAGTGTTGAAGCCCTTACCTGACAGTATCCTCATGAAGCCTTCCAGACACACAATCTCCACACCCACTGCCTACATATATAGGGGAGGTAACCACTGTGAGGAGTGTGCTCCCCTTACCTGACAGTATCCTCATGAAGCCTGCCAGACACACAATCTCCACACCTTCTGCCTCCATATATAGGGGAGGTAACCACTGTGAGGAGTGTGCTCCCCTTTTCCTGACAGTATCCTCATGAAGCCTGCCAGACACACAATATCCACACCCACTGCCTACATATATAGGGAAAGTAACCACTGTGAGGAGTGTGCTCCCCTTACCTGACAGTATCCTCATGAAGCCTTCCAGACACACAATCTCCACACCCACTGCCTACATATATAGGGGAGGTAACCACTGTGAGTAGTGTGCTCCCCTTACCTGACAGTATCCTCATGAAGCCTGCCAGACACACAATCTCAGCACCCACTACCTCCATATATAGGGGAGGTAACCACTGTGAGGAGTGTGCTCCCCTTACCTGAGAGTATCCTCATGAAGCCTGTCAGACACACAAACTCCACACCCACTGCCTACATATATAGGGGAGGTAACCACTGTGAGGAGTGTGCTCCCCTTACCTGACAGTATCCTCATGAAGCCTGCCAGACACACAATCTCCACACTCACTGCCTACATATATAGGGGAGGTAACCACTGTGAGGAGTGTGCTCCCCTTACCTGACAGTATCCTCATGAAGCCTGCCAGACACACAATCTCCACACCAGCTGCCTCCAGACTCTGGTGAAGGGCCTCATCAAACTCCTCACGACTGCTGTACCCAGTGTGACTGATCACCTGACATTGAATATACATACATAGTGCTCCATGTCAATATGCAAACACATGGCTCTATGTGAATATACACACACATGGCTCTATGTGAATATACACACACATGGCTCTATGTGAATATACACACACATGGCTCTATGTGAATATACACACACATGGCTCTATGTGAATATAAACACACATGGCTCTATGTGAATATACACACACATGGCTCTATGTGAATATACACACACATGGCTCTATGTGAATATACACACACATGGCTCTATGTGAATATAAACACACATGGCTCTATGTGAATATAAACACACATGGCTCTATGTGAATATACTAGGGATGGCAAAATTATTCGAATATTCGAATATTCGATTGAATGGTCAGCATTCGAATAATAAAAATGATATTCGCATATTCGCATTTTTATACAACCGTAATTTCACCAATATTTAATGACCTGCGATCCGCTTACTAAAAGCAACCGAAATCATCTGGGAGTAACATGTTTGACGTGACGTTCTTCGTGTCAAACTGATAACCCGGCCCGTATCAGTGTTGATTGCGCAATGCAATATACACGCTCTAAGAAAGGCCCCGACTGTTTTCGCCAATGGGGTGCCAATTAACGGTTTCAATTGACTGGCGAATAATAATTAAGTTTTGTGATCACAGTATGTACAGCCATTAAAATGTGTGAATAACTCAAATCGCGCAATGCAATATACTTAATATAAGGAAGGGCCCGAACTGTTGTTTGTCAATTAGGTACCAATTAAGGGCTTCAATTTACTTGCGAATAATAATTTAGTTTTTGTGATCACAGTTTGGACAGACATTTAAATATGTGAATTACTCAAAAGGAACAGATGATATAAACTAAACAATCATCAAGGAATCATAATTCAAATCTGAAAATGCCACCAGCCCCTTCTGCAGTATGGAATACTATACACGGTCTGAGGATAAGAAGTGTAATGTGTAATGTGTGTAAACTTAGTTTTACATATGCGCGGTCTGCTACAAATCTGTGGAATCAATAAAAAATAAAATTCTATGACACGATGTTTTTCATTCTATTTGTGCCCGATCACAGTATCGGTCATAGTATTAGTCGACAGCGTACATTTTTTTTAGATAGCAACGTTAATAAACAGCCTCGTATATAGTAAACGGATATAACTTACAAACCAATGGAAATTAACACATAACATGGTAAAATCAATCCAGCCGTTTTATGCGAATATTCGAATATTCGATTGAATGAATTTGCGAACATTCGAATACCGATATTGGTATTCGATGCCATCTCTAGAATATACACACTTATTGCTCTATGTGAATGTACACACATATGGCTCTATGGGTTGATTGAATAATGGACTTATCGGGATGCAATACTTTGGGCCTAGTAACCAAATGTGACTGAAATTTTACAGTTTAAGTGTCATGGACCTTTGTCAATGACCTGACAATATTGACCACAGGACATGCTTGGGGATTACCATTTATATCTTATGTAAATGTAGCTACATATATATTGCCTGTGTAACTTTTCTTAATTAATATTTTCTCATAATCAAACTATACAAAAGGGCAGAAGTGTCCACAAACCTTTGAAGCAATTCCAGCTTTCTCAGCTCTGACCAGTCCCTCCACCCCGGTCTTGTTGGAGATTACCAGCACTATCTCTGCTGCACTGAAGTTGAGGGGGTCCCTTGTGAAGTCTATCAGGGCCTGCATGTTGGTGCCTGTACAATAAAACAGTGCGTCTGGGATGAGAAGGGGGTCAATAAACATGTATGCCTATAGAATTAATCAACCTGTTTGTGGTTAGAAATGGATAAATACACAGAGATTCCGGAACAATGAAATAGCATGTCTGAGGTTAGAAAGGGGTCAATACAAGGAGGTGCCTGAACGATGAAACAACATGTCTGTGGTTAGAAGAGGTTCAATACATAAAGTGCCTTCATAATAAAACAACATGTCTGAGGTTAGATTTGGATCAATATACTGAGACAAACATAATGACAAGCCGAGTACCAAGTGTGAACAACTTTAGGATCCAACGTTAATAAAGCTCGTCACAAAAGTGAGAAATTCCTCCCTTGGTTTTGAGGAGAATCTTTTTTTTTGCATTTACAAACAGTTACTTTCACTGTTGACAGAGACCAAATGTGTCTCATTTAAAACATAAATGATGTTTCACACCATGTATTTCTATGCTTGCATAAAAATAAATCAATTCATTTGAACATCTTATTCCAAAACCATGTTTCTATATTAAAAAACAAAGACTTTGACCTTGATTCAACCTTTCCCATGTGCTAACAATTGACATCAGGAATTGATGAATCATATTGGAAATATGGGTTTACTCATTTTTGTGTTATCCTTGGTGTTGGTGTGTATGTCATGGTATTTTTTTTTTCTTGTATGTGATTTTTGTATATATTGTACATGGTGTAAATGCCCATGTATGCATTCCTTGCCAAAATAAATCTATCTATCTAAGTTTAACTACAAATGCTAAATTTGTTTTCAAATAAGTACAAACAATTCTTTAATAATTTCTTTCCGCGACCTGAGATTGACTCTGAATATGCAATTCCATGCTAGATTTGGAACTTAGACATTTATGCACATAGTTTCATTTGTTATTTAGGTGTATAGACAATATATACCTATCCTTTCATTTGGCATATACTGTGCTTTGCAACCCCAGTGAGAAATATAGTGGTTTGCAACCCAAGTCATAGAAAAGAGTGATTTTTCACCTGAGCCAGAAATGAGGACACCCACTCTCTTCTTCCTGCTAACCCCAGGGATGTGACGCCATGACTGGATCAGGGCAGACTGCAGCTTGTCAATTACCACACACCTCTCCCCTGAAAAAAGCACCTTGTTTCATTAACATTTAATTTAACTGTGCTCTGGCATAGTGCCTGAGCTTAAAGTACCGCCCCAAGTTAGCCTTGCAGTCTACACAGGCTAATAAGGATTGACACTTTCTCCTTTTATGGAATTTTTGTTTAAGGAAGTCTCTTCAAAAACGAGAATCAAGTCTAAGCAGAAAGTGTTGCCCTGATAAGCAAGTGTGGACATCACAGGCTTATCTTGGATAACAATTAACGCAGATCCGTTGAGCCCTTATTTCCCAACCAGGCCCATATGTACCGGTATATAATTACACAACTCCAGAGTGGGATTTTAACTAAAGAGAATTCACGAGAATAAGGTATATATTGGCAAGCTATTTATCATATTTTCATAGCAACATGACCTGCACCTCATATTTTTAATTGGACATCTAAAGACCCCAGCAAACAACATTTTGGCTTCATAGCTGCTGTAAGTACATGTATTGGGATGGTTTATTTTTAGTATACATTTATCAATGAATTCTACAAATTGAGTGAGGTTAAAAATATATAAGCATAATTATATACGCACAATTGGAATTTAGGTAGCCCCTAGGTTCTGGACATTGCAGTAATTAAACAAGATATGTGTTTGTCAGAAACACAATGTCCCCTTTTGCGCCGCTTTGAAGCTATATATATGTCCTTTGACCTTGAAGGATGACCTTGACCTTTCACCACTCAAAATGTGCAGCTCCATGAGATACACATGCATGCCAAATATCAAGTTGCTATCTTCAAAATTGCAAAAGTTATTGCAAATGTTAAAGTTTGCGCAAACAAACAAACACACAAACCAACAGACAGGGCAAAAACAATATGTCCCCCACTATAGTGGAGGGGGACATAAAAACCAATTATTTTAAAAATGTGTTGCGGTCCCTAGATTTCCTGTGAAAACTTGTATGATCTCTTTATACAAAATATTACATTCAAAAACAAAGGTAGGCTACCAAAATGTTTGTATCCTTACACGGTATTATATTGTCAGCAAACCATTACACCACATCTGCTCCAGTAAAGAGATACAACATTCATATAACAACAACTAGAAGTAAACTGGATTTGCACAAATTTGGGAATTAGTATACCATACAGTGTGTCGTTTTTTGGTCAAATTTTTGGACCCATTCCAAATGTCAAAAAGTATTATTTTTTTTTCAAATGACTTCCATAAATTCTCCATGGAAGGTTTCAGAAACAAGGGACAAAATTGTCACAAAACCAGGTTTTCATTGTGGAAAAAAATCTGATAAAGGGAGAAAACTCAAACTGAACTTTTGAAATGAACAAACAAAATTAACCCCCTTTGTAAGTTTGTTTTTAAAAAAAATCTATTTTTAGTCGTGGCGACCTTGACATTGGAGACATTGACGTGATTCTTTCTTGCGACACACCGATGGTGAACAAATGTGCCAAATGATTTTAAAATCTCACAATGAATGACATAGTTATGGCCAGGACAAGCTCATTTATGGCCATTTTTGACCTTTGAACTCAAAGTGTGACCTTGACCTTGGAGATATTGACGTAATTATTTCGCGCGACACACCGCCCAATGATGGTGAACAAATGTGCCAAATGATTTTAAAATCTGACAATGAACGACATAGTTATGGCCCGGACAAGCTTTTCCGCCCGCCCGCCAGCCAGCCCGCCAGCCAGCCCGCCCGCATTTGCCAATCTAATAACCAGTTTTTTCCTTCGGAAAACCTGATTAATAAACAAGAGCACCGCATAACAGGTGCTAACACTCGGCTGCTGGTGCAGTTTTGAATAAATGAAAGATTGTCAGAAGTTTATTTTTTATTATTTTTATTCAGAGGTAAGTGACCTTGACCTTTGACCTAGTCACCCAAAAATGGGTGTGGTGTGTAGAACTCATCAAGTTGCATCTACATATGAAGTTTCAAAGTTGTATGTGGAAGCACTTTGAATTTAGAGACAATTGTCAAGGTTTTAGCACCACGCGGAGTGCGGAAGGCAGACGCCGGGCGGCGAGCTGGCTATGACAATACCTCGGGTTTTCGCCGAAAACAGCCCAGCTAAAAAACCACTGATTTCCCAATTTTAGTTAAAACTATCTGATTCCCAAAATTGTTTTTTTTAAACAACACTGAAATATAAAACCTCAGCTTACCTATTTGCTTGACCACATGACCAATCACAGATGCAGCCTCCCCGTTTTCCAGCAGCTTCTCAGTGATGGGCCCAGCCAGAGCCGCGTCCACTATGAGCACCGCACCGACCCCACAGTTGAATGTACGAGCCATCTCACTGTCAGCTATGTTGCCCTGTTTGTTATATAATTAATAGCTTTGATTTGTACAATTACATTCTTCTTTAAAATGTTAAACGTGAACGCTTCAAGCGAAAATTAGTATTATGCCTGTATGCTATTATTCAACATTACATATAAATTGCATCATGTGAAAACGGGTATTTTGATTTAGCGACCAGCATAGCGCCAGACCAGCCTACACATTTAGCTCACATAAATTGATTGCCAGTTTTACACAAATTGATTGCCAGTTTTACACAAATTGATTGTCATTTTTACGTAAATTAATTGCCATTTTTACATAAATTGATTGCCATTTTTACATAATTGATTGCCATTTTTACCTTCATTGATTGCCAGTTTTACACAAATTCATTGTCAGTTTTACACAAATTTATTGCCAGATTTACACAAAATGATTGCCAGTTTTACACAAATTGATTGCCATTTTACATAAATTGATTGCCATTTTTATGCAAATTGATTGCCATTTTAAGTAAATTGATTGCCATTTTTATGTAAATTGATTGCCATTTTTCCATAAATAGATTGCCATTTGTACATAAATTGATTACCATTTTTAAAAATACAAACATCTTTGTACAAGACCCTTTAAAAGTTGTCCAACTTTAAGAATTGTGTTTGCCACCCCCCCTTTCAAACCTCCCATTCTCCCTCCCCCCACACACACAAACTAAATCAACAAAATTTCTTTGACAAACAAGCAATAACCCTGGGTAGGGATTGCCAAACAAACAAGTGTTTAACCCATTCAAACTCATATGAAAAGTGAAAATGGCAATATAAAACTAGCCAAAAACCAAAATAGCCTGCCAGTAACTCGCAGTATGTTCAGGTTTTATGCTGTTTGCTGCTCATCAGTATCTCAGGGTTGGAAGTGAAGCCTTTGAAACTTGTGTCTAGTAAGAGAGTCTTCAATTAAATTTGATTTTCTTAGTGACTACAATGCGTAAAAATGCGTACATGAGCATTCAGGGGTTTAACCAAGCCCTACCTTCTCTGCCAGCCAACCAAAGACTGAGTGCATGTGCCAAGAGGTGGCGTCCAGCTTCACGCCAAGCCCCTCGGGCATAACGCGAGGAATGTTCTCCACAAGACCTCCCCCTGTGATGTGTGCGAAGGCTTTCACATCACCATTCTTCATCAGCGGTAGCACAGAGCTCACATAGATCTTGGTTGGAGTGAGCAAGTCCTCGCCTTTGAGATTAACAAACAGAATACTCTAAAATCATTTATAATCATCTGCATGAAATGTTAAATTTAACAAGCAAATTCGTTAAATTGATATCCTCACCCAATTTTGTGACAGACAGAAGGACAGAATAACAAATGGACAGACATCTTTTATACTGTATCCATTCACCTGTAGGAGGGGGGGGGCGGGGGGGAATAGAAATTCATTGATTTCTACCTTGAAGAAAAAAAGAGGAATTTGCTGAGGTCATTTTCTGATGTCTTTGTTTTAAAATAGAGGATCGATAAACACACAAATGAGCGAACATTCCAAGGATAAGAATGCTTAACAACAGCATTGCATAACGGGTGACACGCTCAGCTGCGGGTGCAGTTGTGAATAAATGAAAGCTTGTCAGATTTTATTTTTTTTAAACTAATCAAGGTGCAGCTTCATACCAAGTTTCAAAGTTGTAGGTTGAAGCACTTTGATTTTAGAGCCAATGTTCAAAACCTTGACAAAATGTAAAGGTTTTAGCACGATGCGGACGGCACGACGACGGACACGACGAGCTGGCTATGACAATACCTCGGGTTTTCTCCGAAAACAGCCAAGCTAAAAAGGGTTTTCTCCGAAAACAGCCAAGCTAAAAAGTACTTTAACCTTATAAACACTCCAGCAGAATGTTAATCAATTGCAAATGTGGGGTGTTAATAAAGATTAGTAGGAGTGAACATAGTAACATTTTATTATTATAGTATACTTAATATTATGTTATGGAGAACTGTATATTTTTTTACTGTGTAGCTGGTAACCGAAACATTTCAGTAAAAAAAACAAGAAATGTGTTTGTCAGAAACACTATGTCCCCTTCTGCGCGGCTTTGATTTTTTTTTTGGGCAGGTTCAGATAATTATCTCCCTTTAAAGCTTATAACTTCCCTTGGATTTGTTTTTTTTACCTTTGATCTTAAAGTTTCAACACTCAAAATGTGCAGCTCTATGAGATACACATGCATGCCAAATATGAAGTTGCTATCTTCAATATTGCAAAAGTTATGGCAAAATGTTAAAGTTTGGGCAAACAAACCAACCAAATTAACCAGCCAACAGACAGGGCAAAAACAATATGTCCCCAAACATATAAAAATGCATTTAGCAATAAAGCAAGATAAAGCATTAATTTCGTATGGACTTTCATGAGCTATTTAGCAAAATGTATTTATTAAGGAGTGTACAGTGAACATATTTGTAATGACTCTGTGGTACAAATGCGAAGGAAGTCTGAACCTCAACTATGCAATTATCTAAATATATTGTGCAGTAATTTTCTTTTGTGCAAGCATGATGTCATACAATAACAGCAGCTGAATCTATTTATCCAGATCTTGCTTAAGATATGTATCTGTTATGTAAGTTTTGGCTCAAAGTTATCAAAGTTCCAAGTCAGACATGACATGTCCAAACTTAAAAACCATTAATGTAGAGGGTTACAAGTATATGCATCTATTTCAATTGTCATGGATGGGACATAAACAAAAAATTGGAACTTGTGCAGGTTCATAGTAGCTTTTGATTTCCTATTTAACTTAAGTTTTTCAACACTGCAACTCAACAGATGAGCAGTTTAATCATATCATGACCCAAATAAAACTTACTAATAAACAAAAGGGCCATGATGGCCCTGAATGGCTCACCTGACTAATCAAATACAATCAAAACCCAGATTTCATCAAGATAAACATTCTGACCAAATTTCATAAAGATTAGATGAAAACTGTAACCTCTATTGTCTACACAAGGTTTTTCTATTATTTGACCTAGTGACCTTGTTTTTAACCCCTAGTGACCCAAATACAATCCCAACCCAGATTTCATCAAGATAAACATTCTGATCAAATTTTATAAAGATTGGATAAAAACTGTGACCTCTATTGTCTACACAAGGTTTTTCTATTATTTGACCTAGTGACCTAGCTTTTGACCCCAGATGACCCAAATACAATCCCAACCCAGATTTCATCAAGATAAACATTCTGACCAAATTTCATAAAGATTGGATGAAAACTGTGACCTCTATTGTCTATACAAGGTTTTTTATTATTTGACCTAGTGACCTAGTTTTTGACCTAGTGACCTAGTTTTTGACGCCAGGTGACCCAAATACAATCCCAACCCAGAATTCATCAAGATAAACATTCTGACCAAATTTCATAAAGATTGGATGAAAACTGTGACCTCTACTGTCTACACAAACAAATTGTTGACGGTTTTTCTATTATTTGACCTAGTTACCTAGTTTTTGACCTCAGATGACCCAAATACAATCCCAATCTAGATTTCATCAAGATAAACATTCTGACCAAATTTCATAAAGATTGGATGAAAACTGCGACCTCTATTGTCTACACAAGGTTTTTCTATTATTTGACCTAGTGTTTGACATAGTGACCTAGTTTTTGACCCCAGATTACCCAAATACAATCCCAACCCAGATTTATCGAGATAAACATTCTGACCAAATTTCATAAAGATTGGATGAAAAATGTGACCTCTACTGTCTACACAAGGTTTTTCTACTATTTTACCTAGGTTTTGACCTAGTGACCTAATTTTTTACCCCAGATGACCCAAATACAATCCCAACCCAGATTTCATCAAGATAAACATTCTGACCAAATTTCATAAAGAATGGATGAAAACTGTGACCTCTACTGTCTACACAAACAAATTGTTGACGGACGGACGCACGCACACACGCACACACATACGGACGCCGGACATCACACGGTCACATAAGCTCACCATGTCACTTCGTGACAGGTGAGCTAAAAAAAATTGCCACCATAATTACTACCATTTACCTATAATTTAAACAAAATACAACTGCAGTTTTCACCATTTTTACTGGGCCCAAAACCTGTCAAAAATGTAAATAAATAAATATATAATAAAAGGGCAAAAAACAATCACAATGTTAAATCAAATTGGTTATCCTTCTCACCTAAAGATTTGCCAGACTTGAAGGGTGAAGGCTTATCGTACTGCAGTTCCAGCTTCTCCACCAGTTTCCTCACAAGACTGAACCCGTTACTGTGGAGACCGCTCGATCCAAGGCCAATCACCGAGTCACCCTCCGCGATGTCCTGTACGCGGGGTAAGATCTTATTACGCTCTACCGCACCCACTGCGAAGCCAGCAAGGTCATAGTCCCCTGGCTGGTACATGCCGGGCATCTCTGCTGTCTCACCACCTTGAAGAAGCATTAAGGCATGTCAGCCTTGGTCTGCAAAATTTCCGCTAAGGCTAATCAGGAACAATACTGTCAGCCTAAACTAGACATCACTAAGAGACTAATCAGGAACAATACTGTCAGCCTTAACTAGACATCACTAACAGGCTAATCAGGAACAATACTGTCAGCCTAAACTAGACATCACTAACAGGCTAATCAGGAACAATAGTGTCAGCCTTAACTAGACATCACTAAGAGACTAATCCGGAACAATACTGTCAGCCTAAACTAGACATCACTAACAGGCTAATCAGGAACAATACTGTCAGCCTTAACTAGACATCACTTACAGGCTAATCCGGAACAATATTGTCAGCCTTAACTAGACATCACTAAGAGACTAATCAGGAACAATACTGTCAGCCTTAACTAGACATCACTAAGAGACTAATCAAGAGCAATACTGTCAGCCTAAACTAGACATCACTAAGAGGCTAATCAGGAACAATACTGTCAGCCTAAACTAGACATCACTAAGAGACTAATCAGGAACAATACTGTCAGCCTAAACTAGACATCACTAACAGGCTAATCAGGAACTACACTGTCAGCCTTAACTAGACATCACTTCCAGGCTAATCAGGAACAATACTGTCAGCCTAAACTAGACATCACTAAGAGACTAATCAGGAACAATACTGTCAGCCTTAACTAGACATCACTTACAGGCTAATCAGGAACAATACTGTCAGCGTTAACTAGACATCACTAAGAGACTAATCAGGAACAATACTGTCAGCCTTAACTAGACATCACTAAGAGACTAATCAGGAACAATACTGTCAGCCTTAACTAGACATCACTAAGAGACTAATCAGGAACAATACTGTCAGCCTTAACTAGACATCACTTACAGGCTAATCAGGAACAATACTGTCAGCCTAAACAAGACATCACTAAGAGACTAATCAGGAACAATACTGTCAGCCTTAACTAGACATCACTAAGAGACTAATCAGGAACAATACTGTCAGCCTTAACTAGACATCACTAACAGGCTAATCAGGAACAATACTGTCAGCCTTAACTAGACATCACTTACAGGCTAATCAGGAACAATAGTGTCAGCCTAAACTAGACATCACTAACAGGTTAATCAGGAACAATACTGTCAGCCTAAACTAGACATCACTAACAGGTTTATCAGGAACAATACTGTCAGCCTAAACTAGACATCACTAAGAGACTAATCAGGAACAATACTGTCAGCCTTAACTAGACATCACTAAGAGACTAATCAGGAACAATACTGTCAGCCTTAACTAGACATCACTAAGAGACTAATCAGGAACAATACTGTCAGCCTAAACTAGACATCACTAAGAGACTAATCAGGAACAATATTGTCAGCCTTAACTAGACATCACTAAGATACTAATCAGGAACAATACTGTCAGCCTAAACTAGACATCCCTAAGAGAAGGCTAATCCGGAACAATACTGTCAGCCTAAACAAGACATCACTAAGAGACTAATCAGGAACAATACTGTCAGCCTAAACTAGACATCACTTACAGGCTAATCAGGAACAATACTGTCAGCCTAAACTAGACATCACTAAGAGACTAATCAGGAACAATACTGTCAGCCTTAACTAGACATCACTTCCAGGCTAATCAGGAACAATACTGTCAGCCTAAACTAGACATCACTAAGAGACTAATCAGGAACAATACTGTCAGCCTAAACTAGACATCACTTACAGGCTAATCAGGAACAATACTGTCAGCCTAAACTTAACATCACTAACAGGCTAATCCGGAACAATACTGTCAGCCTAAACTTAACATCACTAACAGGCTAATCCGGAACAATACTGTCAGCCTAAACTAGACATCCCTAAGAGAAGGCTAATCCGGAACAATACTGTCAGCCTAAACAAGACATCACTAAGAGACTAATCAGGAACAATACTGTCAGCCTTAACTAGACATCACTTACAGGCTAATCAGGAACAATACTGTCAGCCTAAACTAGACATCACTAAGAGACTAATCAGGAACAATATTGTCAGCCTTAACTAGACATCACTTACAGGCTAATCAGGAACAATACTGTCAGCCTTAACTAGACATCACTTACAGGCTAATCAGGAACAATACTGTCAGCCTTAACTAGACATCACTAAGAGAAGGCTAATCAGGAACAATATTGTCAGCCTTAACTAGACATCACTAAGAGACTAATCAGGAACAATATTGTCAGCCTTAACTAGACATCACTAAGAGACTAATCAGGAACAATACTGTCAGCCTTAACTAGACATCACTTACAGGCTAATCAGGAACAATACTGTCAGCCTTAACTAGACATCACTAAGAGACTAATCAGGAACAATACTGTCAGCCTTAACTAGACATCACTAACAGGCTAATCAAGAGCAATACTGTCAGCCTAAACTAGACATCACTAAGAGGCTAATCCGGAACAATACTGTCAGCCTAAACTAGACATCCCTAAGAGAAGGCTAATCCGGAACAATACTGTCAGCCTAAACAAGACATCACTAAGAGACTAATCAGGAACAATACTGTCAGCCTAAACAAGACATCACTAAGAGACTAATCAGGAACAATACTGTCAGCCTTAACTAGACATCACTAAGAGACTAATCAGGAACAATACTGTCAGCCTAAACTAGACATCACTAAGAGACTAATCAGGAACAATACTGTCAGCCTTAACTAGACATCACTAACAGGCTAATCAGGAACAATACTGTCAGCCTTAACTAGACATCACTTCCAGGCTAATCAGGAACAATACTGTCAGCCTTAACTAGACATCACTAACAGGCTAATCAGGAACAATACTGTCAGCCTAAACTAGACATCACTAACAGGCTAATCAGGAACAATACTGTCAGCCTTAACTAGACATCACTTACAGGCTAATCAGGAACAATACTGTCAGCCTAAACTAGACATCACTAAGAGACTAATCAGGAACAATACTGTCAGCCTAAACAAGACATCACTAACAGGCTAATCAGGAACAATAGTGTCAGCCTTAACTAGACATCACTAAGAGACTAATCAGGAACTACATTGTCAGCCTTAACTAGACATCACTAAGAGACTAATCAGGAACAATACTGTCAGCCTAAACTAGACATCACTTCCAGGCTAATCAGGAACAATACTGTCAGCCTTAACTAGACATCACTAAGAGACTAATCAGGAACAATACTGTCAGCCTTAAATAGACATCACTTACAGGCTAATCAGGAACAATAGTGTCAGCCTTAACTAGACATCACTAAGAGACTAATCCGGAACAATACTGTCAGCCTAAACTAGACATCACTTACAGGCTTATCAGGAACAATACTGTCAGCCTAAACTAGACATCACTAACAGGCTAATCAGGAACTACACTGTCAGCCTTAACTAGACATCACTAAGAGATAATCAGGAACAATACTGTCAGCCTTAACTAGACATCACTAAGAGACTAATCAGGAACAATACTGTCAGCCTAAACTAGACATCACTAACAGGCTAATCGGGAACAATACTGTCAGCCTAAACTAGACATCACTAACAGGCTAATCGGGAACAATACTGTCAGCCTAAACTAGACATCACTAAGAGACTAATCAGGAACAATACTTTCAGCCTTAACTAGACATCACTAACAGGCTAATCAGGAACAATACTGTCAGCCTTAACTAGACATCACTAACAGGCTAATCAGGAACAATACTGTCAGCCTAAACTAGACATCACTAACAGGTTAATCAGGAACAATACTGTCAGCCTTAACTAGACATCACTAAGAGACTAATCAGGAACAATACTGTCAGCCTTAACTAGACATCACTTACAGGCTAATCAGGAACAATACTGTCAGCCTAAACTAGACATCACTAAGAGACTAATCAGGAACAATACTGTCAGCCTAAACTAGACATCACTAACAGGTTAATCAGGAACAATACTGTCAGCCTTAACTAGACATCACTAACAGGCTAATCAGGAACAATACTGTCAGCCTAAACAAGACATCACTAAGAGACTAATCAGGCACAATACTGTCAGCCTAAACTAGACATCACTAACAGGTTTATCAGGAACAATACTGTCAGCCTTAACTAGACATCACTTACAGGCTAATCAGGAACAATACTGTCAGCCTAAACTTAACATCACTAACAGGCTAATCCGGAACAATACTGTCAGCCTAAACTAGACATCACTAAGAGATTAATCAGGAACAATACTGTCAGCCTAAACTAGACATCACTAACAGGCTAATCAGGAACAATACTGTCAGCCTAAACTAGACATCACTAAGAGACTAATCAGGAACAATACTGTCAGCCTAAACTAGACATCACTAACAGGCTAATCAGGAACAATACTGTCAGCCTAAACTAGACATCACTAAGAGACTAATCAGGAACAATACTGTCAGCCTTAACTAGACATCACTTACAGGCTAATCAGGAACAATACTGTCAGCCTAAACTAGACATCACTAAGAGACTAATCAGGAACAATACTGTCAGCCTAAACTAGACATCACTAAGAGACTAATCAGGAACAATACTGTCAGCCTAAACTAGACATCACTAAGAGACTAATCAGGAACAATACTGTCAGCCTTAACTAGACATCACTTACAGGCTAATCAGGAACAATACTGTCAGCCTAAACTAGACATCACTAGAGACTAATCAGGAACAATACTGTCAGCCTTAACTAGACATCACTTACAGGCTAATCAGGAACAATACTGTCAGCGTTAACTAGACATCACTAAGAGACTAATCAGGAACAATACTGTCAGCCTTAACAAGACATCACTAAGAGACTAATCAGGAACAATACTGTCAGCCTTAACTAGACATCACTAAGAGACTAATCAGGAACAATACTGTCAGCCTTACAAGACATCACTTCCAGGCTAATCAGGAACAATACTGTCAGCCTTAACTAGATATCACTAAGAGACTAATCAGGAACAATACTGTCAGCCTAAACTAGACATCACTAAGAGACTAATCAGGAACAATACTGTCAGCCTTAACTAGACATCACTTACAGGCTAATCAGGAACAATACTGTCAGCGTTAACTAGACATCACTAAGAGACTAATCAGGAACAATACTGTCAGCCTAAACTAGACATCACTTACAGGCTAATCAGGAACAATACTGTCAGCCTAAACAAGACATCACTAACAGGCTAATCAGGAACAATACTGTCAGCCTTAACTAGACATCACTAAGAGACTAATCAGGAACAATACTGTCAGCCTTAACTAGACATCACTAAGAGACTAATCAGGAACAATACTGTCAGCCTTAACAAGACATCACTAAGAGACTAATCAGGAACAATACTGTCAGCCTAAACTAGACATCACTAACAGGCTAATCAGGAACAATACTGTCAGCCTAAACTAGACATCACTAAGAGACTAATCAGGAACAATACTGTCAGCCTTAACTAGACATCACTTACAGGCTAATCAGGAACAATACTGTCAGCGTTAACTAGACATCACTAAGAGACTAATCAGGAACAATACTGTCAGCCTAAACTAGACATCACTTACAGGCTAATCAGGAACAATACTGTCAGCCTAAACAAGACATCACTAACAGGCTAATCAGGAACAATACTGTCAGCCTTAACTAGACATCACTTACAGGCTAATCAGGAACAATACTGTCAGCCTAAACTAGACATCACTAAGAGACTAATCAGGAACAATACTGTCAGCCTAAACTAGACATCACTTACAGGCTAATCAGGAACAATACTGTCAGCCTTAACTAGACATCACTAAGAGACTAATCAGGAACAATACTGTCAGCCTTAACTAGACATCACTAAGAGACTAATCAGGAACAATACTGTCAGCCTTAACTAGACATCACTAAGAGACTAATCAGGAACAATACTGTCAGCCTAAACTAGACATCACTAAGAGACTAATCAGGAACAATACTTTCAGCCTTAACTAGACATCACTAACAGGCTAATCAGGAACAATACTGTCAGCCTTAACTAGACATCACTAACAGGCTAATCAGGAACAATACTGTCAGCCTTAACTAGACATCACTTACAGGCTAATCAGGAACAATACTGTCAGCCTAAACTAGACATCACTAACAGGCTAATCAGGAACAATACTGTCGGCCTTAACTAGACATCACTTCCAGGCTAATCAGGAACAATATTGTCAGCCTTAACTAGACATCACTAAGAGACTAATCAGGAGCAATACTGTCAGCCTTAACTAGACATCACTAAGAGGCTAATCAGGAACAATACTGTCAGCCTTAACTAGACATCACTAACAGGCTAATCAGGAACAATACTGTCAGCCTTAACTAGACATCACTTACAGGCTAATCAGGAACAATACTGTCAGCCTAAACTAGACATCACTAAGAGACTAATCAGGAACAATACTGTCAGCCTAAACTAGACATCACTAACAGGCTAATCAGGAACAATACTGTCAGCCTTAACTAGACATCACTTCCAGGCTAATCCGGAACAATATTGTCAGCCTAAACTAGACATCACTAACAGGCTAATCAGGAACAATACTGTCAGCCTAAACTAGACATCACTAACAGGCTAATCAGGAACAATACTGTCAGCCTAAACTAGACATCACTAACAGGCTAATCAGGAACAATACTGTCAGCCTTAACTAGACATCACTTCCAGGCTAATCAGGAACAATATTGTCAGCCTTAACTAGACATCACTAAGAGACTAATCAGGAACAATACTGTCAGCCTTAACTAGACATCACTAAGAGGCTAATCAGGAACAATACTGTCAGCCTAAACAAGACATCACTAAGAGACTAATCCGGAACAATATTGTCAGCCTTAACTAGACATCACTAAGAGACTAATCCGGAACAATATTGTCAGCCTTTACTAGACATCACTAAGAGACTAATCAGGAACAATACTGTCAGCCTTAACTAGACATCACTAAGAGACTAATCCGGAACAATATTGTTAGCCTTAACTAGACATCACTAAGAGACTAATCAGGAACAATACTGTCAGCCTTAACTAGACATCACTTCCAGGCTAATCAGGAACAATATTGTCAGCCTTAACTAGACATCACTAAGAGACTAATCAGGAACAATACTGTCAGCCTTAACTAGACATCACTTACAGGCTAATCAGGAACAATATTGTCAGCCTTAACTAGACATCACTAAGAGACTAATCAGGAACAATACTGTCAGCCTTAACTAGACATCACTAAGAGACTAATCAGGAACTACACTGTCAGCCTTAACTAGACATCACTAAGAGACTAATCAGGAACAATACTGTCAGCCTTAACTAGACATCACTAACAGGCTAATCAGGAACAATACTGTCAGCCTAAACTAGACATCACTAACAGGCTAATCAGGAACAATACTGTCAGCCTTAACTAGACATCACTTCCAGGCTAATCAGGAACAATACTGTCAGCCTTAACTAGACATCACTAAGAGACTAATCAGGAACAATACTGTCAGCCTTAACTAGACATCACTTACAGGCTAATCCGGAACAATACTGTCAGCCTAAACTTAACATCACTAACAGGCTAATCCGGAACAATACTGTCAGCCATAACTAGACATCACTAAGAGGCTTTCTTTAAACCAAAAACACAATAAAAGCGGAAAGTGATGTCCCTGCAGACTGCAAACCTTTAAATTGTACCATGTTCACCTTGAAATAGCACCATGTATGATAAATCTCATTAGACTAACCATAGACCATTTCAAACTAGAAATTAATTTATGTTTGTATTGTACTGGAAAGCGTATATTTCTACCGGTAAGTAAAATTAAACAAGAATATACATGTAGTTTGTATCTTAAGCATTTGTCTTAAAGAATGATTTTGTATCAAATTACATGTTAACAATAAAAACTTTCAAATTTATTTCACTCTTCAATGCATATTAATAAATCTAGGATAATCAACAATAAAAAAAAAAGTCAAAGTCAGTAATGACAAGCACACCCACCTACTAAAGCACAACCAGACATGCGGCATCCGTCAGTGATTCCTGCAATGACCTCCTTAGCCTGGGCCACGTTGAGGTGCCCGGTAGCAAAGTAGTCCAGAAAGTAGAGGGGTTCAGCCCCGTGTGCCAGGATATCGTTCACACACATGGCCACCAGGTCGATGCCAATAGTCTTGTGGTTCCCAACTGCTTTTGCGATCTGAAAAGAAAGCAGAAATCACACTGGGCCTGGGAAATCCCTAAATTCACTGAAGCATACTTATTTAATTGTTAAGTGTATTTTTCACAAGGAGAAATTTATGTTTACCGTAATAACTCTAAGTTTTTGGACGCTCTAAGTTTTCGGAAACCCTCTTTTTTAAATAATTATTTTTGTGACGCTTAATTTTCGGACATACGGGTATTCGTCCTTAATTAATATCTCTAAATTGTTGGACAGTATATTTTACAGCGCTATTCTAGAGACTTCTGCCCTGTTTTCACGTATCTTGTGACACTTTGAGCATGGATTTTTACAACCGGATTAAGGTCATAAAACTTGGAAGATGCATGCCTAAGGGCCACGGACCATAACATGTGCCAAATTGGGTAAATAATCATGTATAAGGGTAGACAACAATGGATTCACCCAACAGCATTTGAAACAGTTTCGTCCTATTGAGGAAGCAGAATGTTATATGTTTTTACTTTTT
Source organism: Dreissena polymorpha (assembly GCF_020536995.1). Classification (NCBI taxonomy): domain Eukaryota; kingdom Metazoa; phylum Mollusca; class Bivalvia; order Myida; family Dreissenidae; genus Dreissena; species Dreissena polymorpha. The sequence goes on from NC_068359.1 coordinate 107,634,961, forward strand.
GGTTCTATCATTTCAGGCAAGTTAGCAAAGCAGTGAAATTGTATTCATTTTAAAGCAGAAAAGAAGAGTCGATTACAATACAATTATTGTACACTGATTTATTTTTTTATTTCAATATAATTAAAATTTTTGGACACCTTAATTTTTGTCTCTATATTTTAGGACACCTGTAATTTTTAAATATTTTTCGAACCTTAATTTTTGGACAGGGAAAAAAATAACTATTTTTAATTGTCTGAAAACTGAGAGTAATTACGGTTATACTCTAAAATTTATGAATGCAGGAGAAATGCAGAGAAATCAACTGTTTTCATTTAAAAGTGAATTTTTGCATTTTTTAGTGGAATAAATTCACAAAAAATGAAGACAAAATATGGAGGCATTAATACAGGAACGTTAAATGCTGATTAAGACATTTAATACACTTTTTGAGAAGAGTTATTATAAAATGTACTTATATATCCTTAGATCACGAATTCCCCAAAAATTCCATTGATTTTGAAAAATTCTGTACAAATATTTTTGATGTGCCCAAGTCCACCAGATGGGTAATACATTTGTTATGTGGGATTTTGAATCTTAGTTCTAAATGACCAAATTCTTGGTTCAAAGACCACTTATGGCTTGCATAGGATTGTAGAAAATGTATTAATTAAGAAACAATATTTTTTTATCATGGTTTGTTGTTGAATAAACCACAGTAAGGAGAATAGATGCGTAGGAATTAAATCACGAGTGCAAGGCATCTATACTCCTTACTGTGGGTTTTTGGACAACAAAACATCATAGAAAATTATTATTTCGATTCAAACATTATTCTGATTGATTTGGTTCAAGCTTTTGGACGTGAACTATATTTTTTAATACTCTGCCCTTCTTAGTACAAAGTTCACTATTTAGTGACATCATTGAATTGTACAAACATAAGACGTCGTTTTCATTCATAAATATTTTGCAAATTACATCACTTTCATTGAGAACAAAAATTGTAGAAACTAAATGACGTCACTTTTATTGATGCTACTGAAAAGCTGACGTGCTATTAATGTTTTCTTAATAACGTTTCCTAACAAATAACATTCTTTGTAGGCATGGTTATGCCACTTATCACCAAACATACAATTTGTTGTTTCATTACATTCATATACATGCTACATTTATTAAATTTCTTTAAGAGCGGGTTTTAGCATGTGCATTTTACTGCAATATTTTCTTTATTCATTCGGAACTATTTTCGAAAAATTAAGCTCTGCCCATAATTATTGCAGAATAACCCACACTTGATTTTCTTCTTTGTCTATAGAAAAAAGTCGCATGCAATGTTAGAATATTATATAAAAAGCACTTCTTACGTATAATTGTTTGTATCTCAAACTAATTGGATAAGTTCTTAGTGTTAAATGAGCATTTGTCACACTTTTTGAGATACCTCACTGAAACACAGCATACACCACAAAATACTGAACTTTTTCAAATGAAACTGGCCAAAATGGAGGTTCACCTTGAGTTTGGTTCCCACTCCATCTGTGCCTGACACAAGTATGGGGTCCTGGAAACCAGCCGCCTTTAGATCAAACAGGGAACCAAACATGCCCAGGCCTGCCATACAGCCTGGCCTGTAATAGAACTATGGATAATTAAGTGAGTGGATGTGTGCAACTTTCTATAAAAATGTGTCATTGGCAATGATTAACAAATAATTTCTCATCAATTAAATATGAAAATGAAAGATTTCTGGTAAAGCTACTCTCAGTATGGTTATAACCAAGGACTACATTTTAAAAATGTCACAAATTGTTTTAATTAACAAGAGCTGTCAGAGGACAGCGCGCTCGATTATTCGAGTGTTTGACAGTATAACGTAAACCATCATGGAGAGGGGGGGGTATAATGTGGGTGTGTGGTCATTTAATAGATGATCTTTCGAAAATAAGGAAACAACTATTTTATTTTTATTTTGGGGGGGGGGGGGATTCTGGGGTGGGGGCATGGGGGATGGTTTGGATGGAGTGCATTGTGGTATGTCAGGTAAGTGTTGTTTTGTCAAAGTATGATTCAAATGTGATCATAAATAAAGAAGTTATGGTAATTTAAGCAAAATGTTCAATTATCTAAGTATAAAAGGGGCCATAATTCTGTAAAAATGCTTGATACAGTTGTCTGCTCTTGTTTATAGATTGGGATCATGTTGGTAAAGAAGTATGCAAAATATGAAAGCAATATGTCAAAGGACATAGACAATATTTGAGGTGGTACGCAAACTTTAACATAGATTTATCAATAATATGCATATTCTAAGTATAAAAGGGGCAATAAATCTGTCAAAATCCTTGATACAGTTGTCTGCTCTTGTTTATAGATTGGGGTCATGTTGGTTCAGAAGTATGCAAAATATAAAAGCAATATGTCAAAGGACATAGGAAATATTTGGGGTAGTACGCAAATTTTAACATTTGCACGCTAACGGGAACGCTAACGCTAACGCCGATATGCCCATATACCATTCCTTGGATGAAAGTCCCATACAAATTCAGCTATCATCAATTAACACATCAAGCACATTTTACCATTCCTTTATTGGGATGCGCACAAATCATCACTAATCGTCAATAAACACTTCATGCCCATTTACCTTTCCTTGGATGGCAGTCCCATAAAAAGTCACAAATTTTCACTTAATCTGTAAATGTACACGTCACCCCATTACCAAACCCATTATGATGACAAGACATTCTCCCACCTGCTAGATGACTCTGCTAGTGGTTTAATGGCCTCTACAAGTTTGTCGCCCACTACGATGTCCACGCCCGAGTCCTTGTAGCTCAATGGTGGGGTGTGTAAGTTCCTGGAGAAAACGGGAGAAAATTATGCTTCCAAAGTATAGTTCTTAATGAAGTTTTAACCTTACTCAAATAACTCAACCAGTAATATGACTCTGTTTTCACCTGGACACAACTCTAAGGCCAATATCCTTTCTGTGGAAGGCCCCCTCAAACTTGATCATGGCTGCACCCTTCTGTGCCACTGAGGTGGCGGTCTCAAAGTCAGACTCTGTAGCCACCACCGCCAGCACTCGCCCCCCACTGGTGACCAGGCCCGCTTCTGCAAGGGTCGTGCCTGCTTGGAACACTGTCAATCCAAGATTCTGGGCTTGGTCTAGCCCTGAAATATGTGCATTCAGACTGATGAATGTGAAACTGGTTTAAAAGATTGACAATTCATTATGAGATAAACTAGTGTTGCGCAGTAATCTCTCGGCATAATTCATTGGATATCTTAATGTTATTAATAAGTTGAATTGATGTTGGCCTTGTTACATTGCTGTAGACCGGCATATTAGTCTGAGGCCAATGGCTTAAACCAGAGTCTAAAGTATAATAATCAGACCAATCTGAATTGAAAAAATAACAAGGGACAAAATTGTCACAAAACCAGGTTTTCATTGTGAAAAAAAATCTGATAAAGGGAGACAACTCAAACTGAACTTTTGAAATGAACAAACAAAATTAACCCCCTTTGTAAGTTTGTTTGAAAATTAATCTATTTTTAGTCGTGGAAACCTTGACATTGGAGATATCGACGTGATTCTTTCGCGCGACACACTGTCTAATGATGGTAAACAAATGTGCCTAATGATTTTAAAATTTCACAATGAACGACAAAGTTATGGCCCGGACAAGCTTGTTCCGCCCGCCCGCCCGCCAGCCTGCCAGCTAGCCCGCCCGCATTCGCCAATCTAGTAACCAGTTTTTTTCTTCGGAAAACCTGGTTAAAAATGAAATTTAGTAAATGACATTATAACCTTATGCTGCCTTAAATACACTGTAACTCTAATATGACGCGGATGACGGGGTCCAAGTCACAAGACAGCATTATAAACGGATTTGCGGTTATAAGTTATTAGCATTCACAAATTATTGCAAGGTTGTGTTGTCATTCGCCAATATATGCATATAAACCCTACCGTATTGATAACTGTATACATACCGCTTTTCTAATGTGCATATATATCCAATTATCCTATATAATTATTAAACCAATTTAAAACAAGAGCACCGCCTTGCGGGTGCAGACCGCTCATCTATTTTCTTTTTAAAGGTGAAGGGACTCACAATTTCAATCACAAAGGAGGGAGGGGTGGAGTGAAGAGGGGTGTATAGTGTGGGGGTGTGGACATTTATTACACTATCTTCCAAAAATGCGGAAAAAAATGCAAAAAATGCAACAAAAAAAATCTCAGGAGGGGGGTGGGGGGCGGGGATTCTTGGGTGCGATGGTTGGAGGGTATTTCAAACATAAAATAATAAAAATAAATATTTGTGTTTTTAACCGTTTCAACAAAAAAAAAATTGGGGGGGGTGGGGTGGGGTGGGGTATAGTGTGAGGGTGTGGTGGTCATTTGTGAGATGATCTTAAAAAAAAAAAAATTTAGGGGGGGGATGGATTCGAGGGGGGAGGGGGGTGGGGAGAGATTCTTGGGTGCTATGGTATGACGGTATTTCAAACATAAAATAATAAAAATAAATATTTGTGTTTTTTAACCGTTTCAAAAAACAAAATGGGGGGTGGGGTGGGGGGGGGTATAGTGTGAGGGTGTGGTGGTCACTTGTGAGATGATCTTAAAAAAAAAAAAAAAAAAAGGGGGGGGGGGGAGTCGGGGGGGGGGGAGGGCACAGGGATGGTTTGGGTGTAGTCTATTGTGGTATGTCAGGTAAGAGTAGTTTTGTCAAAGTATCAATCAAATCAAATCATAAATAAAGAAGTTATGGCAATTTTAGCAAAATTTAATAAGTTTACCTTGAGAGTCAAGGTCATTCAAGGTAAAATTCAACTTGCCAGGTACAGTAACCTCATGATAGCATGAAAGTATTTGAAGTTTGAAAGCAATAGCCTTGATACTTTAGAAGTAAAGTGGATCGAAACACAAAATTTAACCATAAATTCAAAGTTACTAAGTCAAAAAAGGGCCATAATACAGTAAAAATGAAAACCAGAGTTATGCAACTTGTCCTTTTACTGTACCCTTATGATAGTTTGCGAGTGTTCCAAGTATGAAAGCAATATCTATGATACTTTAGGGGTAAAGTGGACCAAAACACAAAACTTAACCAAATTTTCAATGTATAAGTATAAAGGGCCCATAATTCCGTCCAAATGCCAGTCAGAGTTTCATAACTTTGCCTGCACAGTCCCCTTATGATAGTTAATAAGTGTTGCAAGTATGAAAGCAATAGCTTTGATACTGTAGGAATTAAGTGGACCTAAACACAAAACTTAACCAAATTTTCAGTTTTCTAAGTATAAAAAGGGCACATAATTCTGTCAAAATGCCAGTCAGAGTTTCATTACTTTGCCTGCACAGTCCCCTTATGATAGTTAGTAAGTGTTGCAAGTATGAAAGCAATAGCTTTGATACTTAAGGAATAAAATGGACCTAAACACAAAACTTAACCAAAAGTTTCAATTTTCTAAGTATAAAAAGGGCACATAATTCTGTCAAAATGCACGCCAGAGTTATCTAACTTTGCCTGCCCAGTCCCCTCATGATAGTAAGTAAGTGTACCAAGTTTGAATGCAATAGCATTGATACTTTCTGAGAAAAGTGGACCTAAACGCAAAACTAAACCGGACGCCAACGCCGACGCCGACGCCAAGGTGATGACAATAGCTCATAATTTTTTTTCAAATAATAGATGAGCTAAAAATTATTCTGACCATTTATGACAATAAATGTGTTCAAGGATTTCATAAACAACTCATTTCATAGGCCATTTTTCAGAATTGTAAAATGAACAGTGCATTCTGGGACAGGAGTTTTATAGGGCATTGTTCAGATTTAATTGTAACAACCAATGGATGAGTGACTTTAAATTAGATTGAATGCAATAGGATACAATACAATTTTTTATTGTGTAATACTCAGTCATGCAAAAAACATGCTTCCCAGAGATTTTCTAAAAATTGCGCGAAAATGGAAGTAAATGTCTGTAAACAATAACCCTAAATTGGATGAAACTATTCATCTTGATTGCTTATTTCTCTTTGCCTGGTACGTTTTCAATTGCATTTTAGCAGACAATATTTTAATTAATATTGTCCTCAAATAACAATGATTTGAAACATGAATCGTAAAACGTGTCAAAGCTGCCAATGATTAAAAAGATCGATCGCACATACACGAAACAGAAACTATTCTCACACCTGTACTGCACCAAACAATAGATAATGACACTTAAAATGTCAAATTCCCCAGTAATGGTTAGTCTCTTATCGATTAAAATTGAGCCATTATACAATCGGCGCATCTGACGCCCCTATATTTGAATGTCAAGAAAAGGCTCTATAACGGGAGCCAAGACCCATCTGCGTTATATTGAATTCAGCATTACAACGGAGCGTGTTATATTGGAGTTACAGTGTAGTGTAAATGTAATATCCAATGCATTTTAATTTGAATATTGAATAATATCATCAACACATTCATTACAAGATCTTAAACGGACTCTGCAATTACAGTTTTAAGGGAAGTCATTCGGAAGCAATTCATACCAGCCAAAAGTTGAACAAGCCATGTTTCATATGTAGACTATTGCCAAAACATTAAAGCTATCAATTCATTTTTAGGAGTTGGCATTTTATTTTTTTTTAGATCATCTATGAAATCCAAAATTATTTACCAAGATTATTTTCAAGATGGGGAGCAAAACATGTCAAATCATGCTAGCTGACCATATTATGAATTTGGATTAACTAATCTTGTATTGGCAGCGTTTTTTTCTCTATAAGCCATGTTTTTCTTTATTGGCTGAGTTTTTTCTATAGTGGCCATGTTTTGTGATTTATTGGCGAGGTAAATGCTGTACCGGTATCTGGCTAGCAAACAGACAAACATTGTCCCAAACCAAAAGGCTCTGTCACTCTTCCAACAAGAGCACCGCATAACGGGTGCCATGCTCGGCTTTGGGTGCAGTTTTGAATAAATGAAAGCTTGTCAGATATTTATTTTTTTTATTTATATTTTTAGAGGTCACAGTGACCTTGACCTTTGACCTAGTGATCCAAAAAATTGGTGTGGTATGTAGAACTAATCAAGGTGCAGCTACATATGAAGTTTAAAAGTTGTAGGTTGAAGCACTTTGATTTTAGAGCCAATGTTCAAAACCTTAACAAAATGTTAAGGTTTTAGCACGACGCGGACGGTGGACGACGAGCTGGCTATGACAATACCTCCTTTTTTCTCCAAAAACAGCCGAGCTAAATAAGGTGAAAAAACACTGACCTGTTATATGAACACTTGTTAAATCACATACAAAAAGCACCTTTTATAATAACATCAGTGCCCCAGATAAGTTGCGTATCTGCGTCATTCACCCTATTAAAATGTTTAAAAACACAAAGAAATACAATATCATGCGTATTGAAAGCACAACCAATTTGACTTTTAGCAAATTCGTCTAATTTGATGCATACAATACAATAGCTTTGATCTAAAATGTTTTGCTCATTTTCGGTATTTTCTCTTTGGAATTAGGATCGTAACGCGGGGACGCTTTCATTCAGCAAGCGACTGGATGGCGGAGCAGGAAAACAGTTAAAGTTATTCAAACGCTCTGCAGACTATATTTCATAGTTAGATACCATGTCATACATGTGTTTTCAATCTGACTAAATCCATCACTCATTGTGCATGTATTTATAATGCCTCTGTACTTTCAGTTTCTATTACGATGCGAAATAACAAGAGCACTGCATAACGGGTGCCTCGCTCGACTGCGAAAGCTTGTCAGAATTTTTTTTATTTTTTTTAGAGGTCACAGTGACCTTGACCTTTGACCTAGTGACCCAAAATGGGTGTGACGTGTAGAACTCACCAAGGTGCATCTACATATGAAGTTTAAAAGATGTAGGTGGAAGCACTTTGATTTTAGAGCCAATGTAAATGTTTTAGCACGAGCCGGCGGACAGCGGACGGCTGACGGTGGAAGACGAGCAGGCTATGACAATACCTCGGGTTTTCTCCGATAACAGCCTCGCTAAAAATGATCTGCCGAAGGGTGCCTTCAATAAGTGAACAATTTCTAGAACACGTTTATATGTTTGACTGTTACAAAGATGTCAGTTAACATCATTTTTTTTAATTTAAATATTATATTATGGACAGAGACTCAAGGATAAAAGATGTTATGAAACGTCAGTTTATTAAAGTTAATTATTATAGTTTACAGTTTTATTGAATCAATACAAGTGTGCAGCTTCAACAAAGGTAAAGCAGCAATGATTTTAAGGTATGCATTTTTATTACTAATTTCACCCTATTTCAAGAATGAAATAACCCTATTTTTCAAAATCAATGTGTGAAAACTCTATTTCCCAAATAATTATCTGGGGCACTGCAACATGACACCTGCCAAATAAAAAATCTACCTGTAATAGGCAAGCCTTTCTTGTACTTGTCAGGGTAGCCGCCAGACACCATCACCACGGCAACGGTCTTCTTCTGAGTCTCAAACTGTGGGGGGTCCTGGTGTAGGGAGCCTGACACACAGGCCAGGCAGGTCCTGTAGAGGTCACTCTTCATTAGGGGCAGGATCGCCTAGTGCAACATGTAATAACAGCTGTATTCTTTTATCTTAGTTTACCACTCAGATACATAATTTGACGATTGTGTAGTTTCTTGGAAAATCTGATTAAATTTAAGACTTTTCTTAATAGTTTCAATTGTTTAAGGCTTCATTCCCAGATACTGATGAGCAGCAAATGGCACAAACTGTTAGATACTTGCAAGCTATTCTGGTTTTTATGCTGGTTACATATACCCATTTACACTTTGCTTCTGAGAGGGTTAAGTGGAATGAAGAGACTTCAATAAGGCTTTGGTAACATACTGGAAGTTGTATGCCAAGGGATCAAGAGGTCACGGGTTGTTAGAAGAATAACAGGCATGCAACTTGTAAACGTATGCGAGTGGTTCACCAGAATAAGAAGAACACAATTGTGCACACAACAAAAAAAAGGAGTTGCATAAGCAATCCCCACACAATATTACATTGCTATGCAGTGTAACACTATTTGATGAATTTTAACAAGGGACAAAATTGTCACAAAACCAGGTTTTCAATTTGAAAAGTCTGATAAAGGGAGGCAATTAAAAATGTGCATTGTTACTGATTGTTACTAGTTACCCCCTTGTGTCAAATTCAATATATATTTTAGTCGTGGCGACCTTGATTTCAATTTGAAAAAAGTCTGATAAAGGGAGACAATTCAAAACGTGCATTGTAACTGATTGTTCCTAGTTACCCCCTTGTGTCAAATTCAATCAATTTTTAGCCATGGCGACCTTGACCTTGGAGATATCAACATAATTCTTTCGCATGACACACCATCAAATGATTGTGAACAAATGTACCGAGTAATTTTAAAATCTCACAATGAATGACATAGTTATGGCATAGTCAGACAAGATCAATTATGGCCATTTTTGACCTTTGAACTCAAAGTGTGACCTTGACCTTGGACATATCAACGTAATTCTTTTGCAGGACACACTGTCCAATGATGATGAACAAATGTGCCAAATGATTTAAAAATATCACAATAATCAACAAAGTTATGGCCCGGACAAGCTCATTCCGACCGCCCGCCCCCCTGCCAGCCCCCCCACCCGCCTGCCGACATTCGCAAATCTAATTACCAGTTTTTTCCTTCAGAAAACCTGGTTAAAAATGTCAAACTGGAGACATTCTTGCATGACAGAGCCCAACAAAAGACTGTATAGTCTTTCAATATTTAATGATTTTTAATAATGTCAAAATCAAACAGCTTGAAAAGAAATAATTAAGAACCAGTTCTAAGACATCTTTCACAAGACATGGTTCGCCCACTCCCTGAGTCATTGACCTAACGGTTACTCAGAGCTTGACAATCCATAGAACCGAAGTGACTACAAATTCATCCAATGAAAGACCAGTAATCATAATTTTAACATCATCGTATTACCTTGCTAATTTAGGAATGGTATTAATGGTTGCAAGTACAAATCTTCTGTGACAGATCAATGAGATTGCCTGTCATAAAGGACAGCACAACCTGAATGGATCAATTGTAGGACGACCAATCGTGTATACATAACACATGCATATTGCCAGACAGCTACCTGGAGTGTGTGTCACCTGGGTCTCTGGATCACCAAACCTACAGTTGAACTCGAGCACAGTGTGTTACCTGGGTCTCTGGATCACCAAACCTACAGTTGAACTCAAGCACTTGTGTTACCTAGGTCTCTGGATCATCAAACCTACAGTTGAACTCAAGCACTGTGTGTTACCTGGGTCTCTGGATCACCAAACCTACAGTTGAACTCAAGCACAGTGTGTTACCTGGGTCTCTGGATCACCAAACCTAAAGTTGAACTCAAGCAATGTGTGTTACCTGGGTCTCTGGATCATCAAACCTACAGTTGAACTCAAGCACTGTGTGTTACCTGGGTCTCTGGATCACCAAACCTACAGTTGAACTCAAGCACAGTGTGTTACCTGGGTCTCTGGATCACCAAACCTAAAGTTGAACTCAAGCAATGTGTGTTACCTGGGTCTCTGGATCATCAAACCTACAGTTGAACTCAAGCACTGTGTGTTACCTGGGTCTCTGGATCACCAAACCTACAGTTGAACTCAAGCACAGTGTGTTACCTGGGTCTCTGGATCACCAAACCTAAAGTTGAACTCAAGCAATGTGTGTTACCTGGGTCTCTGGATCCCCAAACCTACAGTTGAACTCAATCACTGTTTGTTACCTGGGTCTCTGAATCACCAAACCTACAGTTGAACTCAATCACTGTGTGTTACCTGGGTCTCTGGATCACCAAACCTACAGTTGATCTAAAGCAGTGTGTGTTACCTGGGTCTCTGAATCACCAAACCTACAGTTGAACTCAAGCACTGTGTGTTACCTGGGTCTCTGGATCACCAAACCTACAGTTGAACTCAAGCACTGTGTGTTACCTGGGTCTCTGGATCATCAAACCTACAGTTGAACTCAAGCACTGTGTTACCTGGGTCTCTGGATCACCAAACCTACAGTTGAACTCAAGCACTGTGTGTTACCTGGGTCTCTGAATCACCAAACCTACAGTTGAACTCAAGCACTGTGTGTTACCTGGGTCTCTGGATCACCAAACCTACAGTTGAATTTAAAAATTAAACGAGACTTACCTTTGTTAAGTCGATGTTTGATTGTAATTCTATGAGGATATAGAATTATGGAGGGATTAAATGAGATGTGTGCGAATGCGCAATCAGTCTTTAAAGCTCTTTTTTGCCAGTATTTCTACTTTCTTGCAAACTGAATCGTAGATTAAACTCTGTCGGGAGGGGGTGTCATTTAATCCCTCCATAATTCTATATCCTCATAGAATTACAATCAAACATCGCCTTAACCAAGGTAAGTCTCGTTTAATTTTTAAATTCTATTTTGCTTATTAGAATTACTACGGTATTAAATGAGATTTTAAAGCAAATAATGGCAAAAAACATACCTTAACACTTCAAGACAGTTTTGTCAAATGTGTCTTCCTTGATCACTTTTTTATAGTAGAACTTTGTAAATGTACTCTGATTTGACCAACCAGCTTTACTAAAAATTTCCTTGATTGGAACTCCACGGAGATTTGCCTTTGATACAACTGCACTTCGCGAACTAAGTGGTGTAAACGTATCACTAACACCAGCCCGAATCATTACCGTCTTTATCCATCTAGCAATCGTGTCTCTGTGTACAGGCTTAAATGGTTTGATATAGCTGATCAAAAATGCACTTTCAGTTTTACTTCTTAACATTTTATTCCTACATAAATACTCCTTTAAAACTGTGTAAACACAAAGCCTCCTATCTGGAGGGTAAGCCTTCAAATGGAACAATGAACAAACAAAACCAGGTCTGCTTTGCTTAAGCAAACTTGTAAACTGTAAAATAAACTCAGAACGTAACTTTTTAATGTTATGTACACTAAGCAGATGTATTGTCTGCACTCTCGCTGCATTCGTAAGTACCATTTAAATAGTCAGTTTTAATGTCAAATCTTTCAAAGTTAAATGTTTCACTGGTGAGAGTTTCCTTAAAAACATCAGTACTTTATCAACATCCCATGTGCATGAATATGCTGGTTGCGGTGGTTGTGAATAAAAAACACCTTTCATGAACCGTACAACTGTAGGATGTGTTCCTGCTGTATGGGATCCAAGTACTATACCAAGCGATGACAACGCAGCCCGAGCAGTGTTAAGAGAACTGTAGCTCAATCCTTTATGGAATTCCAATGTTAAAAACTGTAACCATCTTGAAATATACACTTGATACTCGCGTTTTGTGGAACCGCGCCATGATGACATGATAATGTCGGTAGCCTTGTCTGAAAAGCCTCATTCTCGGAATGATTTCCGGACACTTTGCATGCAATAATTACCAGTTTCTGCAACATTAGATGCTTTAAACCTTTGTCTGGCGCTTTTAGCAACTGTGTTGTCCTTGGTAGTATAACTGGAAAATCCACCAGTATCTTCATTAATAAACTGAACCATGCCTGTGTTGGCCACAGTGGTGCAAGAAGAATTGCTCTGGCCTGATCTGTTTGAATCTTGCGAATGCAACGAGCTAAGACACTGAAAGGAGGAAAAACATATCCAAGTTGAAATGTCCCCCAGTCAACTGTAAACGCATAAATATACAAAGCAAAAGGATCAGGTTTCCACGACCAATAAACTGGTACTTTATTGTTCAACCTTGATGCAAAAAGATCAATATCGCATCCTGGCCAAATTTTACAAATATCTTGAAAATATTGACCTTTTGATTCCCATTCTATTCGATCATTGAACTGCCAAGAGGGAGTATCTGCCTCATTGATTACACCTGGTATATGGGCACATTTAATCCAGATGTCATTTTCTTTGCCAAACAGCCAACTGTCCTTGCTAACCTGATTGCACTTATCTGACCTAATTCCAACCATACTATTGATGTAGCACGCTAATGTAGAGCTATCCAATAATATTTTAACATGTTTCTTTCTCAAATACTCAACCAGTGTTTTCAAAGCAAAGTATATAGCTTTCAGTTCCAAAACATTAATATGTTCATTTCGTTCTTCAGTATTCCATCGACCACCAAATTTTTGGTCTTGAAAAACAACACCCCATCCTAGAAGATACTGTCAGTTTGAATTTCCAAAACAGGATTTGCCCTGTGTATCGGTCTGACCTGAGAATGGATATTAAAAACCCACCATTGTAATTCATGTTGCATTGGCTGTGTTATATGCACATATGCCTCAAAGTTTACTTTATATCTTTTTAATGTTTCTATTTTCTCTTTTTGAGCTCTCTATAAAACAATTTTCCAAACTTGACAGCCGGAAAAGTCGACACCAAAACACCAATTACTTGGGCTTCTTCCCTTACTGTTGTTTTATCAGCCCTTAAAAGTTTGTTGCACATGTCAATAACCTTATCTTAATTTTCTTTAGGCAATCTAACAACCATCAAAACAGTGTCGATAATAAAACCCAAATATAGCACAATCTGAGAGGATATCAAAACCGACTTCTCTTCATTAATAATGAAACCTAAATTTTGCAACAAATTTCGAGTTACAGACACAGAATTGGCACATTCTTGATAAGAAGAACCTCCTAAAAGACTATCGTCTATGAAACCTGTGCAAATATGGCCTTCTGCTGTAAGCTTTGCAAACACTGGTTTTAGCAATTTGGTAAACAACCTAGGACCATCTCTATAGCCATTTGGAATGCAGGTATACTGATATATTTTGTCTCACCACTGGAGCCGAAAAAACTTTTGATCATCATTTGCAACTGGAACTGAGTGATATGCATGTTTTATATCAAAAGTACACAAGTACATGCCTTTTCTGACCACAGTAAGTGCAGTCTCGAAAGTGTCCATTTTAAAATGATGGTAGGATACATCTTCATTAAACTTTTTCAAATTTTAAATCATTCGATACTCCTGATTTTTCTATTGTCTCAAGAAAATTGGGAAAATAAACTGTTTTTCATGCCAATTTACTTGTATAAGAACTTTCAAGTCTATAAGTTTCTTAATTTCTCTGTCAATTATCAGTGATTCTTGTACATTAAAATTTTGCCGTGCAAACTGATTTTGAGTAGGTGGTGAACCTTTCCAATTTATATGACAATGCTCAACAATGTCTAAAATGAATGGATCATTTGTTATAGTTTTCCATACGTCAACAAAATATTTCAATCTACCAGCAACAAATACTTCACTAACCTGTGAATTTACATCCTCCTCACTCCCCCTCGGCGTTGGGATCTTTTTGGCCATGGCCCGTCAGCAGGTACGTAAGCACCACGTCCTCTAAAAGCACCACGACTCATTTTTGCCCCACCACGTGTGGCAAATGTTTTTGCAAATTTAACTCTTTGAAATAAATGTCAGTTTTCGTACTTCGTACAAACTTGTGGCAATACCTTTAATTATCAAGAAACAACTCAATGCGTACGAACTGCGTTTGTTTTATGCCACTATAAACTCGAAAATATCGACACAAAATACATACATCTTCCATTGACCGGAAGGGCGGAGCACACTGATTGCGCATGCGAACACATCTCATTTAATACCGTAGTAATTCTAATAAGCGAAATAGAATTCAAGCACTGTGTGTTACATGGGTCTCTGTATCACCAAACCTACAGTTGAACTCAAGCACTGTGTGTTACCTGGGTCTCTGGATCACCAAACCTACAGTTGAACTCAAGCACTGTGTGTTACATGGGTTTCGGGATCACCAAACCTACAGTTGAACTCAATCACTGTGTGTTACCTGGGTCTCTGGATCACCAAACCTACAGTTGAACACAAGCACTGTGTGTTAACTGGGTCTCTGGATCACCAAACCTACAGTTGAACTCAAGCACTGTGTGTTACCTGGGTCTCTGGATCACCAAACCTACAGTTGAACTCAAGCACTTTGGGCCCTGCATCAGTCAACATCAGACCAGCGTACAAGACACCTACAAAAGCAAGAACAAACTACACAGAGACCAAAGTAGATAATGACTGATAACATGGTATGACAGATTTAAAAGCAATACAAGAGTCCCATACAAGTGACAAACCATATCAAACAAGAGATGTGTTTGTCAGAAACACAATGCCCCCTACTGTGCCGCTTTGAAGCCATATATTTAACCTTTGACCTTGAAGGATGACCTTGACCTTTCACCACTCAAAGTCTACAGCTCCATGAGATACACATGCATGCCAATTATCAAGTTGCTATTTTCAATATTGCAAAAGTTATGGGCAATGTTAAAGTTTTCAGACAGATGGACAGTTTAACTGCTATATGCCACCCTACCGGGGGCATCAAAAGTTAGTTTGTTCTCTGGAGACAAACATTATGTCCTGCATAATCCTCACATTGCTTCATGTATGTATATTATTCCTCAAGTACTTTCTGCACTTCTTTAGAAATTGCAGAATCCAATTCCGCTGATGGACAGATCTACATTTGTACAGACAGACATGACAGAGAGCAAACCTGTAGTCCCATCAGCTGAAACAACAGAGGTGTAAAAGTTTACTTGCGCTTAACCCATTTATGCCTAGTGGACTCTCCCATCCTTCTAAATTGGATCAATTTATTTCCAAAATTAGGGATGTCTAGTATATTTATTTCTATATTTAGAATATTTCTTACAGAAATTCCTTTAAGCAAACAGCGCAGACCCTGATGAGACACCGCATCATGTGGCGTCTCATCTGGGTCTACGCTGTTTGCCAAGGCCTTTTTTCTAGACGCTAGGCATAAATGGGTTAAATTTGATACTTAATTTTGATTTGGATTAACATGATAAGTGAAATACTGGCCCAACCAGGCACCTCTCTGTTCAGATCATTCAGCATCTTTTGTTACAGGTGCTTATCTAAAAGCCATGTTATCTGTGTTGATGCTTGCTAGCATTGATCATGCTTGTTACAGAAACCAGCTGATAACTGCATTTAGGGCACACTGCACAGGCTTATCTTGAACAACAATTGATGTACATTAAGCCCAGTTTACACTAAAAGAGGCTCAAATTGTTATCAATTACCAACATAAGGTGCTCCTTCCTCTCTCATTCCATCCACAGTCTTTTGAAGTATCTCCTCTTTGATTCGTTTTAAATCTGAGAATCCTAGCTGAAAAATACACAAGATAATTATAAACTGCACAAGCTATCAATAAAACAAGAGATTGCCAAGCAATATGGTCCCATACCAATGAAACTCCACCATTGTCAGTAAACAAAAAATTATTTTTTTTTATTTATTTTTACATTTGTTGCCATAGCAACCAGAATTTTTGATGTAGGAACAAAATGAAATGACCTGCATAGTGTCCATATTGCCATCTATCCAGTTTTTAAGTTTCATGAAAAAATATTAAGAACTTAAAAAGTTATCGCAGGATCCAGAAAAGTGTGACGGACTGACAGACTGACAAGACAGACTGACACACAGAGCACAAACCATAAGTTCCCTCCGGTTTCACCGGTAGGGGACAATAATCATGCCAAACACCACAATAACAGTTTTTTAATGATTAAGTAATAAACTTACTGTAATTAAAAGGTACATATACAAAACAATCTTTAAAATTCCTTCATTCAAACCTTATTTTATAAAGAAGAAACTTTCCTTTTTGTAGTATTCTTGACCTTACCAGCGGGTCCAAAACAGAGTCATAGGCGAGGTCTGCATGGAAGCTACCGACGCACACGATTTCAACACATCTCCATAAAAGTTCTAGTTATTGGTTGGGCACTGTTTTTCAAATTTTTTCAAACACTGACCTTGGCCCAAATGGCCCGTGAATGCAATCCTTAACTAGGTCTGCATGTAAGCTTCCTACACCCACACAAAGTTTCAGTGCAATCTCCATGCAAACTGAAATTATTGGCCAGAAGCCATTTTCTATTTTAAGGAACAGTGACCTTGACCTAAATGACCCCAATTACAATCTGCATGTAAGCTTGATGGTTCTTTTAATTTTGGTCTTTTTATGTTGAAAAACTTGAAGCTTAATACAATTTTATTTATTTATATATACCATAATCTTAACTGATAAACTTTGCAGATTGAAGCAGTATTTGAACATGGCTGAATGTGTGTTACCTTTGGGTAAGGACAGACTACTCCCATGCCCCCTGTGTTGGGCCCCTCATCACAGTCCAGCAGTCGCTTGTGGTCCTGGGCTGGGGGCATCAAACATATCGACACACCATCAGTGAACGCAAGCACCTGAAACATACAAGGTAATAATCATGGATTTGCGACTACAGAGTGCATTAAATTAAGATTATGATGTCATGAAAGGCTACAAAGTACATTTAAAAACAACTATGATGAATAAGTCAAGCAGTACATTAAAATACGATTATATTGAAAACAGTGGTTTTCTGCTTCTGTCCTTGATCCAAATAAAAAGGAAACACACAACATTAAAAAATATATAATAAGTTAATACACAATACATGTTTCTAAACTCTGCATAAATATCATAGGCGATTGAAGGGTAAAGTAAAATTGCACCCCAAACAGATTTATGTCTAACAAGGCCATATTGGACACTAAAGGCCAAGGCCGACTTTGCCCTTCTAAGGAAGAATTCAAACATACAGATTTTATATGAAAATACAGCACTCATCTACAATGATTTGTATATACATTTGAACAAGGGCCTACTTGTGGTTAGTTTACACAATTTTCAGAAAAAACAAGACTATTGCCAAGCTATAAAGTCCCCTACCGGTGAAACTCCACCATTTTCAGCAATATTACTAGTCTATTTGTTGCCATAGCAACCAGAATTCTTGACGTAGGAAGAAAATGAAATGGCATGCATAATCTCCATATTGCCATCTATCAATGTTTGACGTTTCATGAAAAAATATGAAGAACTTTTAAAGTAATCGCAGGATCCACCATTTTCAGCAATATTTCCAATCTATTTGTTGCCATAGCAACCAGAATTCTTGACGTAGGAACGACATGAAATGACGTGCATAATCTCCATATTGCCATCTGTCCATGTTTCAAGTTTCATGAAAAAATATGAAGCACTTTTAAAGTCATCGCAGGTTCCAAAAAAGTGTGACAGACTGACTGACTGACAGACACACAGAGCTCAAACCATAATTCCCTCTTCAGTTTCACCGGTAGGGGACTAAAAACTGTTACTATTAATCAGCCCAGGCACTAGTTATATTCAAAATATAGTCCATCAGGATATTCTGTTGCAATGTCATGGTATATTCAAATTGTGTAGAGTAAGATTTATAAAACAGAATGATAATAGGAAGAAAGGCATTATAATGGGATAAACCATGAAGATAAACATGTTTCAATTCTTTTCTTAAAAACAAATTGAGTCATAATTTTGCAATGTGAAGAGAAACCACTCCTCTTACAACAACAACAACTTGATGGACACACCTACTTACTGAGACTTCCTCTCCGCTCAGAAGTTCTTCTACGACTACTGTCTCTCCTGCTGAACCAAATTTCCTTGCCTGCAATCAAAGATACATTAAACTTTAAAGTTATGATAATATATGGAGCAGCTTTAAAGAAGACTGCATTGTACAGCCCATGATGTTGTTGAAAACTGTATTCAGCAAAGCACACCACATTCGCCTTTTCTCAGCCTCCCAGAATAATTTTGTCCGTCCCAGCACCAACTATGTATTCTGTACAACTGGACCTCTGTTCCAAATATTGCTATGTAATTTTGTATTAGCCTCACTAGCAAGCTCAATATAACAACAATCTGTGTTTCTATACAAATTCTAATGTTTCTAGACATCATTCAGTGTTTCTAGGGTTTATATTCAAAGTCAAGGGAAAGAAGACATTTTGGTGTTTCTTTATAAATTCCAGTGTTTCTAGACACATTTCAGTGTTTCCATATTTTCTATTCAAAGTCAATGGACACACGTAATCTTGGTACAACATCTTCCTTGAAAATATTCCGTGTAACAAATCACCATCCA
The DNA here is from genome assembly GCF_020536995.1 of Dreissena polymorpha. Taxonomy (NCBI): domain Eukaryota; kingdom Metazoa; phylum Mollusca; class Bivalvia; order Myida; family Dreissenidae; genus Dreissena; species Dreissena polymorpha. The sequence goes on from NC_068359.1 coordinate 107,654,039, forward strand.
GGTTAACTACCAAATAGAAAACTGCGACAAAAGGCTCTTGTAAGTGATGACTTATAAGCCTGTTGTGATGCGCTCAAATGAATATTTTGCATTTAAATAGCATGCAAATAGTCTATGATTAGTGACCATAGGTTTTTAACCTCATATAACACCCACCATTTAGAGGCGGCTACCCCCAGCAAAATAAATGTATCCACTAAAACAAATTAAAATAGGTATAGGATCTCAGAATCGAGATTTGTTTGAAACATGGCAAAGAACAATATTGAGAAAAGAGCTAATTTCTGAAAATGCAAGAGACAACCCTCAAAGAAAATGGAAGCAAAATATAAGCCATCTGACGTTTAAAACACAAACGTCAGTTAATTTTCAGCAATGTGACATGAACTTTCTCACAATTTCAAGGAAATAATTGTACAAACTGCATATTCTAAATGTAAATTCAGTGTTGATTTTTCAGTAAAACTGAATATAGACACCAATCACTTTATGTGCTTTGCTCATGCTAAGTGGGAATACCCCTGTCGTGAAAGGGCGTTAATTATGCCTGATCAAATCTTTAAATAGTGATACACGCCAAGAGTCTATTGATACTTCAAGAAAATGGCGAAAGATTGTTTGTGAAATTCTTTAACACATTTTCATCAATATAAGCCAGAATTAACTTTTAAAAATGGAAATCATTCTATCAAGGTTTATTGGTGTTTGATAGCCAGGAAAAGTGAGAGGAACGCATAAAATAATACCGATGGGCGTTTGCATTATGTATTTGGGAATTGGTAGACTCAGGATTATACATATTGGGAAAAGGGTTTCAAACAATTTTAATATTGAGTTATAAGTTTAAGCTTATAAAAAGGAAAATGAAAATGACTAAAGTGTAACATTAAATCATTTGAATTTTTATGACTATGCTGCTATAATAAGTATGTAATAATGTGACTTAAACCAATTTCCTTTTAATATTTTATCCATACATGCCATAATTTTTCAGACCAATTCCGGGACATTGAGTTAAATTGTCCGGGACTTTTGACGATTTTCCGGGACATGTATAAAATGTAGCGATATTTATAGACATATGCATTTTTGGTACGTTTTTTTTGTTTCGCATCGTTAATTGCAAAAGTTCAAAAGCCTATCCGAAATACACTTGATCTATTAACGTCAAATTAAACATTACTACTTTTGTTACTAGATACAAGCCACGTGTTTTCAGTGTAAGCGTTCTAAACATAGATGGTGACGTCACTGCGTTATTGTTATTAAGACATGACATGGCGAACGCAATTCAAATTCACTTATTATTTATAACATTATGTTTACTGGGGGTTTAGAACAAGACAATAATAAACCTAGTGAGGATGACGTTTTTATATGCTTACTTTTTTACTCAACTTCTTTGTCGGTTAAACGTGCGAACACGTGCGGGAAATAATGACGTAGTAGATCAAAGTCAATTAACAACCACATTAAACAATGCCGCCTTTTCGCTTTGACTGCGAACGTGAGACAATCGATATGCTAACAGGACCCCTGTTCATTGATCGATTTTGACACGTAGCGTAGTCTGCCTATTCGGGTAGGCATTGTCATGGAGACGCTGCAGATATGCACAGATTCGAGGTGCAGTTAAGCCAAAGATAAGGTACATGTATATATGAATTTTGTAAATTCCGGGACATTTGACAGATTTCCGGGACAGTCCCGGACAATCCGGGACGTATGGCATGTATGTTTTATCTGATTCTGAATTACTATTCACTTTGATGTGCTTTTTCATTGAAAATTTTATTAGGTTTCTGAAGTGTTTCTTTCAGGGATTTTTTCCTTTCAATAATTATGTACCGTGATTATAAGTTATTTGTTTTGTGTGACCATATAATATGATGTTACACTGGATGTTAAGATTTAGATTTTTTTGGTTAAAAATTATTAATGTTTCACATTGTTGTTTCAGTAAAAAAAAGATTTACATACTTAAATATATCTTACATCACAATTGCCCACTTTGGAGGAAACAAGTATTGTTTTACACCCCATAGCAACTTCGGGTGATTAAATATAAGGCACGAGGCCTTAAACCCTTTGTAACCACTTCTACAGGCTAATTGAAACAGTTTCCAGAATGGTAAGCATTTGCGCAATGACATGGGGTTTCTTAAAGTTTTAAAATTGTGCAAATGATCTTCAAAAGTAAATAGGCTTTATACAAAAGCTCCGAAAAGATCCAAATGTTGATAAATATTTATGTCCTTAGGTCCATGTAGCAGAATGATGCAATACCAGTCTCAATGACCGGCTGCATCCCATCCCCTAACCCACCTTGAGACAGTCTTGCACAGCTGCCTTCGCCTCTGCTCTATTTGTTGCCACAACGACACCTTTGCCTGCCGCTAATCCACTTGCCTTCACAACCAGTGCTGGGAAGCCGGCCCTGAAAACATGCAGCATGTTAGTATTGGGTTTCATCTGCTATTGCCACAATAGACAAGGGCTGTTTGTAAAACTTGCATGCCCCCCATATGGGCTGTCAGTTGTAGTGACAGCCATTGTGTGAATACGTTTTTTGTCACTGTGACCTTGACCTTTGACCTAGTGACCTGAAAATCAATAGGGGTCATCTGCCAGTCATAATAAATTTACCTATGAAGTTTCATGATCCTAGGCCTAAGTATTCTTGAGTAATCACCCGGAAACCATTATACTGTTTCGAGTCACTGTGACCTTGATCTTTGACCAAGTGACCTGATAATCAATAGGGGTCATCTGCCAGTCATGATCAACATACCTATGAAGTTTCATGATCCTAGGCCTAAGCATTCTTGAGTTATCATCCGGAAACCATTTTATTGTTTCGAGTCACTGTGACCTTGACCTTTGACCTAGTGACCTGAAAATCAATAGGGGTCATCTGCCAGTCATGATCAATGTACCTATGAAGTTTCATGATCCTAGGCGTAAGCATTCTTGAGTTAACATCCGGAAACCATTTTACTGTTTCGAGTCACTGTGACCTTGACCTTTGACCTAGTAACCTGAAAATCAATAGGGGTCATCTGCCAGTCATGATCAATGTTCCTATGAAGTTTCATGATCCTAGGCGTAAGCATTCTTGAGTTATCATCCGGAAACCATTTTACTGTTTCAAGTCACTGTGACCTTGACCTTTGACCTAGTGACCTGAAAATCAATAGGGGTCATCTGCCAGTCATAATCAATGTACCTATGAAGTTTCATGATCCTAGGCGTAAGCATTCTTGAGTTATCATCCGGAAACCATTTTACTATTTCGAGTCACTGTGACCTTGACCTTTGACCAAGTGACCTGAAAATCAATAGGGGTGATCTGCCATTCATGATGAATGTACCTATGAAGTTTCATGATCCTAGGCGTAAGCATTCTTGAGTTATCATCCGGAAACCATTTTACTATATAGAGTCACTGTGACCTTGACCTTTTACCTAGTGACCTGAAAATCAATAGGGGTCATCTGCCAGTCATGATCAATGTACCTATGAAGTTTCATGATCCTAGGCCTAAGCGTTCTTGAGTTATCATCCAGAAACCATATGGTGGACGGACCGACAGACCGACAGACCGACCGACAGACCAACTGACATGTGCAAAACAATATACCCCCTCTTCTTTGAAGGGCAGAAGTTTCATGATCCTAGGCCTAAGCATTCTTGAGTTATCATCCGGAAACCATTTTACTATTTCGAGTCACTGTGACCTTGACCTTTGACCTAGTGACCTGAAAATCAATAGGGGTCATCTGCCAGTCATGATCAATGTACCTATAACATTTAATGATCCTTGGCCTAAGCGTTCTTGAGTTATCATCCTGAAACCATCTGATGGATGGACCAACAGACCGACGGACCGACCGACCTACGGACCGACATGTGCAAAACAATATACTCCCTCTTCTTCGAAGGGGGCATAAAAATGAAAAGCTCCCAATAACTTCATTAAAATTTGACGGCTAAAAAATATCCTTTATAAAATCCCGAGAAACATCCAAATAAGAATTTTATATAAAATGGTATATTTGACAACAGAAAATGTTACGCCTATGGGAAGCTCTGTGTTTCTTTGTTTGTATTTGTGCACAGTATTTAAACCAGTATTTATGTAAGACATATGGTGGCAGTTAGTTAATCTGCTCCACACAACAATGCACTTGGACATTCAAACGTATTAAATATGCGAGGACAAGTACCTTTCATAAAAAACAAAGGTCAGTGATGACATTTGCAGGTTGCAAAACATCAAGCAAGTGCATGAATATAATAAACATTTAAATATTACAAAATGTAAATTTAAATTAAATAAGACAAAATATTTCCACAGTCCAATCCGCCACAATGAGACAAATGTTTTTCAAAGTACACCTTCAAGTCCATATTTTATCAAGCACACTTACTCTTGGATGAACTTTTCTGCTGCATCAACATCTGTAAAGCTGCCATATCTGGCTGTGGGGATGCTATGCCTCTCCATGAACTTCTTCGAGAAATCTTTACTGGCCTCAATCTGTGCTGCCTTTGCACTGGGCCCAAAACACTTGATACCTGAATGTGCAATAACACTTGACACCTGAGTGTGAAATGATCAAAACACTTCATACCTGAGTGTGCAATCATCAGAACACTTGATATATCAGTGTGCAATTATCAAAGCACTTGATACCTGAGTGTGTAATTATCAAAATCCTTGTTTCATGAGTGTGTAATCACCAGAACACTATATACCTGAGTGTGCAATAATCAAAACACTCGATACCTGAGTGTGCAATCATCAAAACACTTGATACCTGAGTGTGCATTTATCAAAGCACTTGATACCTGAGTGTGCAATTATCAAAGCACTTGATACCTGAGTATGCAATTATCAAAATCCTTGACACATGAGTGTGCAATCATCAGAACACTTGATACCTGAGAGTGCAATGATCAAATGACTTGATACCTGAGTGTACAATCATCAGAACACTTGATACCTGAGTGTGCAATGATCATAGCACCTAGGTGTGCAATAATTAAAGAACTTGATACCTGAGTGTGCAATTATCAAAGCACTATATACCTGAGTGAGCAATTATCTGAACACTTGATACCTGAGTGTGCAATCATCAAAGACCTTGATACCTTATCAAAACACTAGATACCTGAGTTAGCAATCATCAAAACACTTGATACATTAGCGTGCAATCATCAAAACACTTGATACCTGAGTGTGGGATGATCAAAGCAATTGAGACCTGAGTTTGGGATGATCAAAGCACTTGATACCTGACTGTGGCATTATCAAACAACTTGATACCTCAGTGTGGGATCATCAATGCACTTGAGACCTGCGCGTGGGATGATCAAAGTACTTGATACCAGAGTGTGGCATGATCAAAGCACTTGATACCCGAGTGTGCAATAATCAAAGCACTTGATCCCTGAGAGTGCAATAATCAGAACACTTGATACCTAAGTGGGCAATGATCAAAACACTGGATACATTAGTGTGGGATGATCAAAGAACTAAATACCTGAGTGTGGGATGATAAAATCACCTGAACACTTGATATCTGAGTGGGCAATGGTTAAAGCACTTGATGCCTGAGTGTGCAAAATGATAAGAACATGATATCTAAGTGTACAATAAGCATGACAGTTGATACCCTTGTGCGATATTATCACACTTTATACCTGAGTCTAAACACTTCAGTGTTGTTTTTTCAATATTTGGGTCCCTTTGGATTGAGAAATATTGCGTCCTTTTGCCTAATATTGGAAAATTAATGTTGTTGATTCTATGCTTACAAATACTAACAAGAGCACTGCATAACGGGGGGTGCCAACGCTCGGCTGTGGGTGCAGTTTTGAATAAATGAAAGAATGTCAGAATTATTTATTTTATTTTTTTAGAGGTCACAGTGACCATTGACCTAGTGACCCAAAAATGGTTGTGGCATGTAGAACTCATCAAGGTGCATCAACAGAATGAAGTTTCAAAGTTGTAGGTGGAAGCACTTTGATGTTAGAGTCAATGTAGAGGTTTTATCACGCCCGATGCCGGACAGTGGGGGCCGGACGACGAGCTGGCTATGACAATACCTTAGTTTTCTCCGAAAACAGCCGAGCTAAAAATTGATAATAAAAGTGATTTGATTGTTATATTTACTAACGTTCAACTTATAGAGCTGGATTTGGAGATGAATTAAATGTTCACATTTATGAAAAAATAAAACAAGAGCACCGCATAACGTGTGCCATGCTCGGCTGCGGGTACAGTTTTGAATAAATGAAAGCTTGTCAGATTTTATTTTTAATTTTTTTTAGAGGTCAGTGACCTTGACCTTTGACCTAGTGACCCAAAAATGGATGTGGCATGTAGAACTCATCAAGGTGCAGCTACATATGAAGTTTCAAAGTTGTAGGTTGAAGCACTTTGATTTTAGAGCCAATGTTCAAACCCTTGACAAAATGTTAAGGTTTTAGCACGACCCGGACGACACCACACGACACGACGAGCTGGCTATGACAATACCTCGGGTTTTCTCCGAAACAGCCGAGCTAAAAATGAAACCTTTTTGGGGTGATTTTTAGATCCCCTTTAGGAAAATTTTATACTTTTACCATAAGAAATGGGGTCCTCTATGGAACCCAAATTTGAACACCAAAAATACAAAACTGCACTTCATACCTGAAAATTAAAACACCGAATACCTGAGTGTTCATTAATTAGAATAATTGATATTTGAGTCTGCAATAATCAGAACACTTGATACCGGAGTGTACAATAATAAAAACATCTGATACTTGAGTTTGCAGTAATCAGAACACTTACTACCTGAGTTTGCAATAATTAGAACACTTAATACCTGAGTTTGCAATAATCAGAACAATTAATACCTGAGTTTGCAATAATCAGAACACTTGAAACCTGAGTTTGCAATAATCAGAACACTTGATACTTGAGTGTGCAATGATCCAAACCTTTTATACCTGCCTGTGCATTAATCAGAACACTTGGTACCAGCGTGTGCAATAATCACAACACTTGATACCAGAGTGTACAATAATCACAACACTTGATACCTGAGTGTGTAAAACACTTGATACCTGAGTGTGTAAAACACTTGATACCCAAGCATGCAATTATCAAAACACATTATATCTGCTGGTGCAATAATGAAAACAAATGTCTTGATACTTACCAATGCAAACTGCAATGATCAAAACAAGTGATACCCGAGTATGCAATAATAAGACCAATTGATTATGAAATGAACGCTAAATACCGGAGTGTGCAATTATCAAAATACTGAACATTTAGATACTGATGAGTGGCAAACAGACTAAAACCTGATAAGTTTCTTGCAAGCTGTTCTGGCTCTATGCTTTTTGCACATAGCCATTTTCACTTTGCTTCTAAGTGGGAAAGGGTTAATTGCAGGGTACTCAGCCCTACAAATAATGAGAATATGATATACCATTCAGAGCCAATTGGTCTGCAATCCCTGCGGATAGTGGATCTTCAGGACCCACAACCACTAGGTCAACACTGTGCTCTTTACACCAGGTGACTACACTGGCAAAGTTGGCAATGTCCAGGTCTGTACAAAGAAATTAAGGAAAAATGTTAAGTTTGCAAACCTATAACCCCTGAGTTCTTGCACATGTCATGGCTTTTTTCCTTCTTAAGCAAGAGCCTTATTAAGGCCCCTTCCCCCATGAGAAAGGCCCCTTCCCCAAAGAAAATTTCTTTAAAACAATGTGATTTCACCAAATTTCAAGCTAACTTTAAAAAAAATTCATTTCTCAGTTTTGTCAATAATTTTTTTTTTTAAACGTAAGGCCGGGCTTATTCCGAAAATCAAGAAAACAAGAGTTGTGTTTGTCAGAAACACAATGCCCCCAACTGCGCCGCATTGAAATAAAATTTCTATTTATCATTTGGCAGGTATAGAAATCATCTCCCTTTAAAGGTTATTACTTCCCTTGAATTTTGTCCAATCCAACAAGAGGGGGGGGGGGAGGGTCTCACAGTCAATTATGACCATTTCAGACATCACTGACAACCAAGGCCTGTGGTTTAAAAGAGATCATAGCCAGAGTTGATCATGTATCTATGGACATAAGTCCACAGGTATGTAATGAACATCGAAGAAATTATAATTATATCATTTTAAAAAATACTTTGAAAAATCAATCGCTTTGGTTATAAATAATCAAAATAATAAATCTGTACAGTAACTGTGAAAAGAACTTCTATTCTTTGTAAGGAAATATAAAATATGAGATTTATAATTATATAAATTACTTCCCTTGAAAATAATTGTCTGTAACAAATCTCTATTTTTAGTAGCAAATAATTAAAAGCCAATACCGTGACTGTAGATTCACCACTCAAAATGTGCAGCTCCATGAGATACACATGCATGCCAAATATATAAAGTGGCTATGTTCAAAATTGAATAATTTTCTCCCTTTTTAAAGCTTATTACTTCCCTTAAATCTGTATTTTTTACCGTAGACCGTAAAGGATGACCTTGACCTTGAGATTTTACCACAATGTGTTTGTCAGAAACACAATGCCGCCTACTGCGCCGCTTTGATTTATTTAACAAAAATATATACGTGGGCAGGTCAGATAACTATGTCCATTTAAAGCTTATTACTTCCCTTGACTTTGTTTTTTCAACCCTAGACCTTGAAGGATGATGTTCACCTTGAAATTTTACCACTCAAAATGTGCAGCTCCATGAGATACACATGCATGCCAAATATCAAGGTGCTATCTTCAATATTTAAAAAGTTATGGCCAATGTTAGTTTTTTTCGGATGGACGGACAGACTGACATACTGACTGACGGACAGTTCAACTGCTATATGCCACCCTACCGGGGGCATAAAAAGCCCAGCATGTGTTTTACCAATGCTTGACACATATAAGCTAATATTCATCTCTTCTTATGGATATAATGGTTAATCTTACAAGTGAGGCGTAAAACAATACTGTTACAGGACATCAGTATAAATGCGTTTTCATCTTCATCAGCTAGAAAATCATCCTATGCAAATGATGTTATTATACTTCTTCGTAATTAAAAGAAAACAATTTACTTCAATAATTTGTATTTTTTACTTTTTTGGGGTAAGCAATTATCCTTGATATAAAGAATATGCATATGAAAATACAATACTTGCTGCAAAAGGGATCTACAGACTATGATTATGCAAATATAGCACTATGGTAAAAAGGTATACAAATACGAAACCAGGGCTTGAAACTAACTTTTACAGATTGGTGTCCACAGAGAATCCTGCCTAGTAAAATTAGAGCAAAATCTTGGAAAAACTGGTGTCCCTCACCAAAATTTGGGGGTCTTGGGTTCCCGGGACACTGTTAGTGTCGAGGCCTGGAAACTAGGACCATATCACGCCGGGTATGCGAATACTTCGTTTACGGATGGCACTTCACTAACAGAGAACAACAAACGCCACGCGCTAGAGGTAAGTTCCTCTGTTTTATTTAAAGTTATATCCTAAAGATTCGTTTTTAAGACAAGACACATGGTCGAGTTGATAAATGGTGTATCCTTTTGTATTGGGAATACACAATTTCACGGAAGAATGGAACAGTTTTGCCCAAAAAATAGAAAATTTGATCGGAAAACAGCATAAACTGGATGAACATTAAACATTTTAACAAAATAAAACTACTTAGAATTATTGCAAGAATTTTTTTGCTATTCCAGCATGTAGAGTAATCACTGTGCTTCAAATACTGAAATTTTGATAGCAGTCAATGAAATATAAACAAAGATAGTACATTTTGTAATAGGTGGCATACATAAAGTTGCAGCCACTTTGTTTACCGATAAAGGGCACTTCAGATTACGGAGACTTGCAACAAAGCGGGCACTCTAATAACTGAGTTTTATCTTCTACCTCAAATGCATTTATTTATATTATGGCTATTCATACGAAACATTTTTAAAATATATTTTTCAAAAATCACATGACTATTAATTTATACTATGTTTATTATAATTGCAATTTTCAAATAAGATAATATTTATTATTAAATAAATGTGTACGGATAATGCGAATCAACACAATCGTGTTTAATTTTACTTATAGCAGGGCTCTAGATAACGGTAGTAAAGGGGTCTTTATGACGCAAATACACATTTGTTCTTTATAAAATCCTATGTCGGTTGTGCTTATTTGAATCGCATCATCAAGACGATACTTATGCGTAGCAACAAAATTAAAAAGAGAATGGTAAAACTCCCTGTATTTTGAGCCCTGCTTATAGGGAGCACTTCCCTTTACGCAACGCTAACGTTTGCTCGAAGTGCGATTCACCTGACCCTAAATCACTGCATTGGTTGAGTTTTAAGAATCACGGTTAAAATTAAATCGTAAAATCAACTGATTCTGGAAAAAAAGGAATGCGTACATAAAATGTTTAAATGTCATATTATGGAGTCAGTACTTAGTATACCCACACAAACGAAGTTTAGGGTGCTATATTGGATAGAACTTCATATGCAGCATGTGTTGTGTTTATATTTAAAAAAAAGACGGATATGCATAATTTTTACACCACTATCGTGTGATTAAATCAACCCCGCTCGTTCTTTTATTGCTATTTTCGTTTATTGGCATTGAGCCAAAAAGTTCCAATAGAATTTCGAACCTGCATCGCTGCTGATATTAATCTCTGAGAGACAGTTTAAGCAGAGTGATTATTCATGACATGCTATCTAATATAAAAGAAAATAGCCTTAGTACCTTCATTTGGACATAAAGATAAATGCTTTAGATCAACCGCTTAGAACGTAATTTTAAATATATGGTCATATAGATTTTACTCATTAGACATATCCAATTTGTTTTACATTTATCTTTCACGTTTATACCAAATCACAATCATATTTCAAAGGGATAAGAACATGCTTCGGTTATTCGTTTTTTATTTGCGTACTAAGTACATACATTTTTATTTATTGCCTGCTTACTTTAACAGTATTCCACAGCGAATTCTGCATTTTTGATTAAAAAAATACGAGTGTGTTATATCTGGAAAAAAGTGTCTAGATGTCAGGAAACGAAGTGCCATTGTTTTTTAGATGATCGGTAAACGAAGTGCAGATGAAAAATGTGCATGCGACTCTTAAAACATTTGAATTTTCTCAAATACATTAGTAAACTAAAATGTAACATGTTGTAACATTACTGGATATATTGATCTTTTATTTCGAATAGTAAGCACGTTCTTGATTTATTTCCAAGTATGTTTATTTTGTTTAAATATGTACTGATCATTCAATTCATGCTGATTATCGATTAAATTTTATCGTTTTTTTTAAATAATTCACCGTTTTTCCGCGAATTTCTTTCTTCGCAATACGAAGTGCTATACCATTAATCACCCAAACAATGTTCTGTGTCTAAAAACCAAATAAACAGAACATAAATACAAAAAAGCTGAAGAACTCACCTCTCGCGCGTGGCGTTTGTTGTTCTCTGTAAGTGAAGTGCCATCCGTAAATGAAGTATTCGCATACCCGGCGTGCATATATGGTACAAATAGCTAAAACAAGTGCTGTGCTTGTGAAACACAATGCCTCCTACTGCGCTTTGAAGCCACATGGCAGATTTTTTTAGAAACAATGTTATATTTTGAATGTAAAGGCCACAGTGACCTTGACCTTTGATCTAGTGACCTCAAACCATGTTTGATGGTAGATCTCAATGAGATGCATGCACATGTGAAGTTTAAAGAACATGGACCCAAGAGTTTTCATTTTATGAGAAAGGTTAAAGTTGGACAGACACACACATACAATGACAGACAGACGGACGGACGGGCATGCGGGCTGTCAGGCAGACAGGCCAAAAACGATATACCCCCTGATAATTCGATCTGGGGGGGCATAAAAAACCTTTAAAATGATTCTGTGAATTAGTTCTTACCAATATTGCTGCCGCATTGGCTAGTTCCAGCGTTACCAGGGGCGATGTAGACATGCTTCACATCAGGTGACTGTGTTAGTTTCCAAGACAATGCATGTTCCCGACCACCACTGCCAATTACTAGTACATTGGCAGTCATTCTAGAAACTGACATGATAAATATCCTTTACAGCATTTCCACGTTTATGTGACAAGTAATTTGTACTATGTTAACATAAGCTGAATAAGTAGGTCTTTGTTTGCTCATAATAAAATATTAAAAAACCTCAAGAGTTAATCTTTTTTCTTAAGTTCAACTTGATTTAAATTTATAGTTATTATTTTTATACTAATCTGGAGACATTTTCTTCCTAAATGTATATGTATAAATAATAATAAAGTTAAAAATTATCAATGAATGAAAGTCATACACCGGGCATACACCGGTCATTCTAGCTGATATGACCGTGATACATTCGTGATACTTGTTGAGGGGTTATTGAAGCAATGTTGAGGGATTATTGGAGCAATGTAGGCCTAAACTTAAATAAAAAGATGTTATGTGACATGACATGCGTTCCAATCTAATGCATTGCGCAAAGGAATGTGCATATCAATACATTAAACAACTGTCATTAAAGTTAAACCAACCTGTATCAGTTGTTCCTATAAACATTATAAAAGTTTCGGTAAAAAGTATTACGATTTCCACGCCAAATGCAGCGAATTCCACAACGCAAATTTATGTGATAAATGATGACGTCATATAACAACAAGAAAGCGTCAAAATGGCGAATGTGTGTTTATAAATAAGTGTTCTTACGTGCAATCTACATTAATAGTATAGGGCCATGCCGAAGAAAGGGAAGAAAGGAACTAAAGGGAAAAAGGGCAAGAAAGGGAAAAAGAAGTCATGCAAAAAGTCAGTAGCAGACTCATCGGCATCAAACGATCCAATGGCGCCTTCATACTTCCAACCGCCACCAAAACCTGGCGAACAGGTCTGTTATATTTACTTTTGTGTAGATGTATACAGGCTTTTACACAAAGCCTTTCAGTGAAGTTGCATCTATGTGACTGAATGTTCACATCAGTGTAATCTTTGACCGAATCTGCAAAACAGCAATAGTGTAACAATCGCGCACTCTACCACCGTCGAGTTAAAGCCAGAATTGGTTTCTTGGACGTCACCATCCAGATCCAGATCTGCTATACTTTTATTAAATAAAATACAAATTATACATATTTTTCTTCAAGTTAATTTGACATATCCTCTGATTACCATGTAAATAGCACTTAAGGAAACAAATAAAATAATTTCTGAATTAATGCAAACAAAGCCGCAACAAACGATTTAGCGTTGAAGATTTATTGAAATCCTGTTATATCCATGCCAAAATTAATTATTTACATGTTTAACCATGCAAAGCTGATAGTTCCATCAGGGGTTTTTCAGCACTGTCTGCGCCTCCGGAAAACGGAGGCATTCCCAATGAAACAAATTTTTGCTTAATTGTGAAAAGTATTGATACTGTGCCAATCAGGAAAAATTAGTGCAAACAATCCGGAAATTTGGCAAATTTGTGTTTTGGAATACCCCGATTGGGAATGATGGCCCTTGTAAATTGCCTGGTACTAAGTTGCACAAACCCATCTTTATGTGCTTTTATATGCCTTTTTGCCAAATTGTACAGTTTTAATACTAATTTTAATTGTTCACTTGCAAATAATGCGCTTTTGGAACAAAATTGTTTGCAGCTTTTCTGAAAAAAACTGAAAGCTGAAAACTAACGTTTGGGAAAATTTTTATGGCAATACCAAACTTTAATTTGTCAAATGGCTGTGGTTTTAACCAAATTTAAAAATCAAGCTGGAATAATGACATCATTTTGTTAAAAAATGACGTCATTTAACATTTTAACTGTGAAAATTTATCGATAATTTTCACTGATATTTTTCACTGTTTGAAACAGTGAACTATCAGTTTTAATTCACTGATATTTCTCTATAAACCACCGGAAAGCATAAAATAAAAAGGGTTAAAATTTAAATAAAACACTTTTCAAACCTAACTTAATTTTCACATCTCCCTTTGGCTTACTTGTATATGAATCTGTTAATCCATTCATGACCCAGACACTTTGCTTATACCAGTAATGACTAGTCTGTTTGATACGAACAGTCATTCATTGAAAACACTCAACAAACTTACTTTGCAATGTTTTTAACCAAAGTAATATTAAAATCATAAGGCATTCAAATTATTGTTAATCCATGCTAATGTAAAATTGCACCTTATTCTAGGCTCAAACTAACACAGCCCTTTTAACAACTGACCTTCAGGGCAGGTTGCTTTTTAACCCATGGTTTGTACACTCTGACCCACCATTAAGTCATTTAGGTCCAAGCCTTTGGCACTGCTGCTTTGCACAGGTGGTTAGTGTGTGGCTATGATATCAATTAGTGAAAACATCATTTTGAATGATAAATTATTATATTATAACGGAAAAGCAACTTTTCTGAAAAAAATAAATCACTTTCTAATATATATATAACAAGGTATCCAACTCAAAATCATCCGCAAACGGGGTGCATCGTTTTGAATAGCCATTACTTCATCAATTTTGCAGCGATTTTCATTACCCGGTCTTATTCAACGCAGAAATGAATTTCCTTTCTGGAAATGTATATATCTTGTAATATTTCTACACAGGCTGGGTCAAATTTTAAGAAATAATTTGATACACAATTCGCTTGACCCAGTTAACATCGATCAGACCGTATTTATGAATGAAATGTCCAGTTGTAAAGACACACCTTTGCATTGGACCAATGAAATCACTTGTGTGTTTAAAATGTCAGTTAGTTGAAATGTATGTAAACAAAGGTTTCAAAATGCGCTGGACAGTTAGTTTTTATGCATAATGCAACGGCAAGCACGGTAAGAATGTTTTTATGCTCCCCATATATATATATATGGGGAGCATATAGTTGCCAGTTTGGGGTTCCTTCCTTACTACCTTCCTTCCTTCCGTCACACTTTTGTTACCGTTTCTCATAGCGCCTTCAATACTTTACCGATCTCTTTCATATTTGGCATGTAGGTACCTTGCATGGACCTCTACCTTTTGATGAGGTTTGAGGTCACTGGGGTCAAGGTCACCGAGGCTAATAATAGATTTTCCGTCACGCTTTTGTTACAGTTTCTAATGGGGCCTTCAATACTTTACCGATCTCTTACATATTTGCCATGTAGGTACCTTGCATGGACCTCTACCTTTTGATGGGGTTTGAGGTCACTGGGGTCAAGGTCACCGAGGCTAATAATAGATTTTCCATCACCCTTTTGTTACAGTTTCTCATAGGGCCTTCAATACTTTACCGATCTCTTACATATTTGCCATGTAGGTACCTTGCATGGACTTCTACCTTTTGATGAGGTTTGAGGTCACTGGAGTCAAGGTCAAGGTCACCAAGGCTAATAATAGATTTTCTCAAGGTCACTGTACTTTGGTTACAGTTTCTCATAGCGCCTTTAACATTTAATCGATCTCTTATATATTTGGGATGTAGGTACCTTGCATGGACCTCTACCTTTTTAATGAGGTTTGAGGTCACTGGGGTCAAGGTCACTGAGGCTCATAATAGATTTTCTCAACGTCATACTTTTTTTCCACACAATTTAACCATATATCGACAAAGCATAATTGGGGAGCATCCATCAGTTTTACTGATATCTTTGTTTCATACGTTTTATTGAATTATGGTATCGAGGTCTGTGAACTTTGCAGGGAAAATGCCCTTAACTCCATGAACATTTCAGTCAAAAATACGGTCTGATCGATGTTAACTGGGTCACGCGAGTTGTGTATCGTGTTATTTCTTAAAAGTTGACCCAGTATTTGTAAAAATATTGCAAGACATATACATTTCCAGAAAGGAACTTCATTCCTGCATTGAATAAGACAAAGATCGTAAAAATCACTGCAAAATTAATGAAGTAACGGCTGTTCAAAACGATACACCCCGTTTTCGGGTGATTTCGAGTTGGATACCTTGTTATATATATATTTGATAGTGAAATATTTTTTTCGGAAAAGTTGATTTTTCGTTATAATATGATAATTTATCATTCAAAATGATGTTTTCACTAATTAATATCATAGCCACACGCTAACCACCTGTGCTGCTTTGTAAATAATAGCTAGGGATTGAAAAGAAGACTTAAATATCTGATTTAATACCAAACCAGCAGACAAACTGCCATTGTATGGGAGATATCACTTAAAGTAGACTACTACAGTGAGTCAATCATGCCATCTCTGGTAAAGTTGTCAAATGCATTACTTGCCACCAGGCCTGGTAATCTGTCAGATAAAAGAAAAACAAGTAGCAGGCATAAATTCTACAAAATTAAAGCTCAGAGGATAATTGTGTTCACTGCTGGTATTGAACCTACATCCATCAGTTAAAGATTTATTCTGGAACTAAGATTTTCTTCAACGGGACTGCATTTGCATTTCCCCTGTTGAACAAATGTAATATGTATAGTAAAAACTTAACATTGAAACAGGGTCTAACTTGTTATGCTACTCATGGCATTATTTAGCAGGCAGGTATATAACAAACCATGGGCATAGTTAAAATAATTATGCACTTGCTAAGCCAGGCCAGTTTCTCAGTTGGTACCAGACAGTCAATGCTGTGTTCATGATGTTGCAATGAGTGCATTCCTGTTACAGTATTTTGGTAAAATGTGCGAACCTTGTTCATTAAAACCAATTGATAAGTAAAAGCATGTTCTTTATGTGTAATAATAGTTCCTTTTTGTTTTCAGTTGATTAAACTCCTTACTTCACATCCAGTAAATGAAAAAGAAATTCACGGGGTTAAGGTCTCCACAAGAATCCTGGACAATCTCACACCACAAGAAATCAGAGATCTCAGGGTTGTTTTTGAGCTCTTTGACACCAATAATGATGGGTAAGATAATTATTACTGCTAGGTTTAATTTTGAAATGTATCATCAACTAACATTCTATCTATGCAAAAGTTGCAAAATAATTACTAGGCACCAGGTCTTGTAAACTATTAATGGCACAATTACTGGCCAGTCAAATGCAAATTAGTACTTTATCTGAATATTTTATCAGCCATACGGGCATGTACTCTAGATATAATTCCTATGCCTTTATGCACCAAACAAGTATTAGACATAATATTAAATAATATTCTTTAAATTTGAATATTCGATAATCGTTTTACTTTCGAGTTGAACTGAGCATTACCCACCTCCATTATTCTTTGTTTAGAACATTTTGTTAATGACCTAATCTCCATTTGTAACCTGTAAATGTTCAATCACCGGACTTTTTATTCTTATTATTAATAAGTTGAAGTTTAGTTATATGTTGGTTTCAACTGGATCTGTAATGAATACAGTTAGGAAGTATATGTTCAAGGGACAAACAAAACCTGTCATTTTATTGATGCTAAATACAATATAGTATTAACCTTAATTCTAGAAACTGTTGCAAATTTAACGTTGAACTTTATTTCCCGCAAAAGAAGCTTATTAATTATTGCCTGCGTGTTGAAGTGATCTGAAATATTATATAGCAGGACTAAAGTTTACTAATGACATAAAAAAACAATAAGCTACTTGGTAGCTACTTTACCACAATCTTTCACATGGATAGGAAGGCCAGCATTGTAATCAATATCAGTGGGCCTTGAACAGTTTTACTGTGTTTTTTACCTTAGTCTGATGGCCATTACAAAGACTGAATTTGTCCTTGATTTTCCAGATTCTTAAGTCCTCCTGAGTTAAGGCGTGCAATGAAAGCATTGGGTTTCAAGGTGAAGAGAGAAGAAGCCAAACAGCTTGCAAATGATGGAAGTTTGAAAGGACTTGGGTATGTCACTGTTGTAATTTCAACAGAGGTGTCAATTTTCAGGATTATTCCTGAATTCAGGATTTAAGCCCTCAATGAAAACTTTTGATATTGATAAAAATCAGAGGATTGTTTTGGTTATTTTAAGCATTCTTCTCACAAAATGTCACTCTTAAACACAAGTTATTGACCTTTGGCATATTGTTTACAAAGGAAACATAATTTAATGAATCATTAAAACTTTTGACTCTGGCCCCCAAATTCTAGGATGATTTTCAGGATTTTAGATTTCGGCAAATTGACACCCCTGTGTAAAATCAGATTAATTGTATTACCATTTATTCAATGTTCTAAACAGATAACATTTCAGCTTATTTGTATGCACCCATAAAGAAAAATAAAAAAATTGACATATAAGGGGCAAATCTTTGATGTTGGTGGTGAAGGAGGGCCTGTGGGCTTAAAATCTTGGTCAAGTACAATAACCAGCCATATTATCTGAACAACTTGTAAATTGGATCCTTTGAATATTATGAAAATGCCAAACTTATTTTGTCAACTCAAAGTATACGTTTAAAATCATAAAACTTGATAGATTCAACCCAGACCTTTAAATGGGAGTAAAAGAAATCTATGAAACTGCAAGGGTCAGGGGTTGATACAGTGAAACAAATCTAATTCGTCAAACAAACATTTTCTTCTATTTCTTCAGTAGACCAATTGATAAGTTAATGTTCCTAACGAATAATTTTGTCAATTGTTTAAACAAATGTTGGAATGAATTACTGTTAGGATGAACCACATTAATATCCCACATAATCCACACATACATACTGCATCTGTTTTAATTAAGATAAATCCAGTTATGACACAAAAAGAATACATTATTCTTTGTATTTAACTGAAACGTTGCATTTTCTGCAAAACACTGCAGTAAAGCTGTAAAACTTCTGACTTTGTTTACCAAGAATACAATGTAGTAAGGATAAACACTAATTGTTTATTTCTTAATTACTAATGTGTGTACTGTGTACTTAGGGGATGTTGCAGATTATACAGCCAACATGCAGCAGATCTGAAACAAAGACAATAAACAAAATTAAAAGATAACGATGTGTAATCATCACCTTATAACAAAAGACTAGTAAATTGGCATGTGATAAACAGGAACCACCTCCTGCACGTGACACCAAAGTTACCCTTTCTCTCCCCACCATAAAATTATTGCAATTGCAAACAGTATTACAAACTAATCGGACATTGACTGACGTCTTTTTTTTCAAAATCAGTAAAACGCATTTTTAAGGGCTGACTAAATAGAAACTTGACCAAAAAAAAGACAATTTTTGTGCTGATGAAAATAAATGGTTTCACAGTATTTGGTGTGTAACATCGCTGTGTAGCCTCCTCAAAATTTGTTCAAATCATGCTCCTGGAATCAAAGCTAGCAATGCCCCAAGGGTTATATGATTTATAAAGATTTATATTGTAAATAACTTGAAAAATGGTATTCTCTGAGACCACAACAGTTAAGGGTTTTGATATAAAGTGTGCGACATGGTATGGTGGCTATCTTTTAAGTTTGTTGAAATCATGCTCTTTGGGTCAAAATGTGCTGTACACTTGGGGTTATTTGTTATCCCCCGCCAGAGTTAAGGGATATTGTT
This sequence comes from Dreissena polymorpha, assembly GCF_020536995.1. Taxonomy (NCBI): domain Eukaryota; kingdom Metazoa; phylum Mollusca; class Bivalvia; order Myida; family Dreissenidae; genus Dreissena; species Dreissena polymorpha. The sequence goes on from NC_068359.1 coordinate 107,673,567, forward strand.
TTGGCGTTGTCCGTCCGTCCGGCCGGCACTTTTGTGTCCGGAGCCATATCTTGGAAGTTCTTTGGTGGATTTCATTTAAACTTGGTATGAGTATATATATGCATAAGAGGATGATGCACGCCAAATGGCATTGTACACCATCTGTTAAAAACAGACTTATGGCCCTTTGTATCTTGAAAAAATGCTTTTTAGTGTCCGGAGCCATGTCTTGGAAGTTCTTTGGCGATTTTCATTGAAACTTGGTATGAGTATATATATGCATACGAGGATGATGCACGCCAAATGGCATTGTACACCATCTGTTCAAAACAGACTTATGGCCTTTTGTATCTTGAAAAAATGCTTTTTACTATAGGCACTTTTGTGTCCGGAGCCATATATCTTGGAAGTGCTTTGGTGGATTTCATTTAAACTTGGTATGAGTATATATATGCATAAGAGGATGATGCACGCCAAATGGCATTGTACACCATCTGTTAAAAACAGACTTATGGCCCTTTGTATCTTGAAAAAATGCTTTTTACTATAGGCATTTTGTGTCCGGAGCCATATCTTGGAAGCGCTTTGCACCCATCCTCAAACAAAGCATATGTTGCGGGGGATACCTTGGGTCTTTCAGGCCCTCTTGTTTTTTATATGTTTATAGAAAAAACTGAAATTGTCGCAGACCACATACATTCTGTGTCATACAGAGTAAAAAATCGTAGAAAAAAACACAGGTATTACAGTAACTTCACAAAATCTGCACATAACCAGTTAGTCTTTAAATATCCTAGTGAGATACCTTGAGCTTTTCGGCCCTCTTGTCAATCTAATGATTGTCTGTTTTCTTTGTTTGATCCACATTTTGTCCTTTGTTTTCAGAATGCTTGATTTCAATGAGTTCCTAGAGACCGTGATTGACAGACAGGATCCAGACTCCATAGATGCCTACGATGAAATCAAAAAGGGGTTTTCAATGTTTGACAGAGGTATCTTTAATTTAGTTTTGCTATTTGTACTTGTAACCATAGGTTGAAGAGTGATACTGTTACAAAATAATTCAATATTTGTAATAAATGTAAATGCCAAACTATCAGTATTACCATATTATAGATATTGCTTATGTTAATCTACATAGGATTGAGTTGTTTAACAAAATACAAAAATATTTTGTCAAATTGTATGTATTTAATGAATTAAATTCTTAAAATTTATTTTAATGTTTACAACACAGTATTTTGAATTATGAGAATGAAAGGGGAAAATGTCAAAATATATCATCAAATCACAACATCTGTGACACTTTTGACGACAAAAAACCAAATATTTATTATTTTGTTGAACATTTTATCACATGAATACATTGTAGCTTTATATATGCAATGCCAGCTTAAACATTGACAGCCTTGCAATTGGTTTGTTTTATCAAGGAAGGAAACGTGAACAGTACTCATTTTCGAGAATATGAAAAGGGTCTTTTGTTGAAAACTCCTTTGCTGTACCCTCTTTATAACCACAATTCATGTGAGCACTGCCTTACCAGGGTAAACCCATAATTTAAATGTTAAGCATTTGCAGATTGATCATAATTGCGTTTGAAATTGTTTTCATTAAAGCATGTTTATTTGCAGATAAAAAGGGAGCAATATCATTTGACGATCTTCAACAAGCCTGTTTAGATGCCAAGGTTAAATTTAAGAAAGAAGAGTTGCAGGAAATGATTGAAGAGGCAGATACTAACGGTGATGGTTTGATAGACGCGGAAGAATTCATGACCATAATGCTTCAAACAAACTTGTTCTGAACCCAAAGCAATATCTATGCATAAAATGAGGCTTGTTCTGAACTGTGAAAGCAGGATTACATGCTCAAATATAAAGTGTCATCTTGAATCAGTCTGTAAAGGATGCTAATCAACTATAGGCGTAAAGTGCCATCTTGGAGGATCCTCTTTAGAAGGCGTAATATGATATTTGGCAGCATGTAAAGGAATTACCTTTTCATGGGCTTTTGCCATGACCTTCCTCGTTTATTAAGAATCTTTTGTATGGAATGACTGTAAAGAAAGATGACGCTACCTTTGTTTCTGTCATTCTAAAATCTTTGTAATATTTATACATTTTTATAAATATAGGTGTTACTTTTTATAGCTTAATAAATACAGAAAACCCTTGTCAATATTGTATAAAGATCTTTTATGATTCAACTAAATGTTGTGTCACTATTAATTTGTATCCATCATACTTGACGGATATAAAAATACATTCCACTGATTTTGTATCTATTTATTGAATTGGAAAAAGATAATACAATTATAGACCATTTTGAAGTAAATTTGTAAGATATAGAATTGTCCTTGTTTTTTAGCACCATCAAGAATGGTCATCATGTTCTCAAATCAAACATTACAATATTAACTTACTTGTGGTCTTTGGACAGAAATTGTTTTATACACACAAAACTGCAGATTAGATTGAAAGTTAACTTGTTCAGGATAAATGCATCACTGCATGATATCATGTTTTCATTCAAATATATATTCAATGTGATAAAAACTTATTTGTAATCATGTAAAGGGTATTTGAAAGTATGCTTGCCTTTCAGATCTGATGGTTTATTAGATTGTATAATAACATCAGTAAAAACGGTACTTTATATGTATGTGTGTTTTTAAGATCGATTCTTATTTGTTCTTACTTCCACTTTTAAACAGGGTTTCCCCAAGCACAATATGGCTTGTTGCTGCCAACATTCAATCTCAACCAGGAGTGTTATTGCTACATCCCTTAATTGCTGTGATATGCCACCTGATGTGTCATGAATATAAAGCTAAATACTTACTAAGTGTGAGAGAGGGCCCTGATCTTGCAGGTCTTAATTTCACAGTAACCAAATAAACTAAAAGGTCAATTCATCTTGTTTTGCTGGGGTAAACCCTGCTTTCAAATATACAGTATGTTCACATTTTTATGTCCCCCACTATAGTAGTGGGGGACATATTGTTTTTGCCCTGTCTGTTGGTCTGTTGGTTGGTCTGTTGGTTGGTCTGTTGGTTGGTCTGTTGGTTGGTTGGTTTGCGCCAACTTTAAAATTTGCAATAACTTTTGCAATATTGAAGATAGCAACTTGATATTTGGCATGCATATGTATCTCATTGAGCTGCACATTTTGAGTGGTGAAAGGTCAAGGTCATCCTTCAAGGTCAAAGGTCAAATATATGGGTCAAAATCGCTCATTTAATGTACACTTTTGCAGTATTTCAATATTCAAGATAGCAACTTGATATTTGGCATGCATGTGTATCTTATGAAGCTGCACATTTTGAGTGGTGAAAGGTCAAGGTCAAGGTCATCCTTCAAGGTCAGATGTCAAATATATGTGGCCAAAATCGCTCATTTTATGAGTACTTTTGCAATATTGAAGATAGCAACTTGATATTTGGCATGCATGTGTATCTCATGGAGCTGCACATTTAGAGTGGTGAAAGGTCAAGGTCATCCTTCAAGGTCAGAGGTCAAATATATGTGGCCCAAATCGCTAATTTTCTGAATACTTTTGCAATATTGAAGATAGCAACTTGATATTTGGCATGCATGTGTATCTCATGGAGCTGCACATTTTTAGTGGTGAAAGGTCAAGGTCATCCTTCAAGGTCAAATATATGGGTCAAAATTGCTCATGTAATGTCACTTCTGCAATATTGAAGCTAGCAATTTTATATTTGAAATGCATGTGTATCTCATGGAGCTGCACATTTTGAGTGGTGAAGGGTCAAGGTCATCCTACAAGGTCAAGGTCATCCTACAAGGTCAAACGTCATATAGGGGGACATTGTGTTTCACAAACGCATCTTGTTGTTAAAAGAATGATTTGTCAAATATTGTTTTTCACTTTATTTTTACTTTATGTCATGTTGCAATTAAATATTACACTCTTTAAAATTATGTTTTTGTAGTAACTCTCAAATAAAGTGAATGTACATTCCTGTGCATCTTAACAAGGCTGTGTTAATGATCTGATCTGGGCTGTGTGAAGGAGCTGATTTGACCTGTTTGAAGGAGCTGATTTGGCCTGTTTGAATGAGCTGATCTGGGTTGTGTGAATGATCTGGTCTGGGCTGTGCAAGTGATCTGATCTGGACTGTGTTTCTGAGATGATATGGGCTATGTGCATGAGCTGATCTGGGCTGTGTGAATCAGATGATTTGGGCTGTATGAATCAGATGATCTAGGCTGTGAGAATGAGCTGATCTGGGCTGTGTAAGTGATCTGATCTGGGCTTTGTGAGTGATCTGATCTGGGCTATGTGAATAAGCTGATCTGTGCTGTGTGAATCAGCTGATCTGGGCTGTATGAATTGGCTGATCAGGGCTGTGTTAATGAGCTGATCTGGGCTGTTTGAATAAGCAGATCTGGGCTGTGTTTATGAGCTGATGTGGACTGTGTGAATCAGCTGATATTGGCTGTGTGAATCAGCTGATCTGGACTGTGTGAATTATCATATCAGAGCCATGTGAATGAGCTGATTTGGGTTGTGTGAATGATCATATCTGGACTGTTTGAATGAGCTGATCTGAGCTGTGTGAATGAGCTAATCTGGACTGTGTGAATGAGCTGATCTAGGTTATGTAAATGATCAGATCTGGGCCATGTGAATGATCAAATCTGGGCTTTGTGAATGAGCTGATCTGGGCTATGTGAATGATCAGATCTGGACTAAGTTAATAGCTGACTGATGCTGTGTTGATGATCAAATCTGTGTTGTGTGAATGATCTGATCTGGGCAGTGTGAATGAGCTGATATGGGCTTTGTAAATGAGCTGATCTGGGCTGTCTGAATAATATGATTTGGGCTGTGTGAAAGAGCTGATCTGGGCTGTGTGAGTGATCTGATCTGGGCAGTGTGAAAGAGCTGATCTGGGCTGTGTGAAAGAGCTGATCTTGGCTGTGTGAATAATCAGATCTGGGCTGTGTGAATGGGCTGATCTGGGCTGTGTTAATCAACTGATCTGGGCTATGTGAATCAGCTGATTTGGGCTGTGTAATTATCAGATCTGGGCAGTGTGAATGAGTCTATCTGGGTTGTGTGAAGGAGCTGATCTTGGTTTCGTGAATGATCAGATATGTGATGAGTGAATGAGCTGATCTGAGCCATGTGAATGAGCTAATCTGGATTGTGTGAATGATCCGATCTTGGCTGTGTGAATGCGCTGATCTTGGCTGTGTTAATGATCAGATCGGGGCTGTGTGAAAGAGCTGATTTGGCTTGTGTGAAGGAACTGATCTGGGCTATGTGAATGAGCTTATCTGGGCTGTGTGAGTGATCTGATCTGGGCTGTGTGAATCAGCTTATCAGGGCTGTGCAAATGAGCTGATCTGGACAAAAAATGTGAACTATCAGATCTGAGCTGTGTGAATCAACTGATCTGGTATGTGTTAATGAGCTGATCTGGGATGTGTGAATCAGCTGATCGGGCTGTGTGAATCAGCTAATCCAGGCTGTGTGAATGAGTTGATCTGGTCTGTGCGAATGATCAGATTTGGGCTGTGTGAAGGAGCCTATCTGGGTTTTGTGAAAGAGCTGATCTTGGTTAAGTGAGTGATCACATATTTAATATGTGAAGGAGCTGGTCTGAGCAGTGTGAATGAGCTGATCTGGGCTGTGTAAAGGACATGATCTGGGCTTCCTTAGTGAGCTGATCTAGGCTGTGTGAATCAGCTGATCTGGGTAGTGTGAATGATCTGAGCAGTGTGAATTATCAGATCTGGACTGTGTGAAACAGCTGATCTGGGCTTCATGAAACAGCTGATTTTGGCTTTGTGAATGAGCTGATGTGGACTGTGTGAATGAGTTGATCCGGGCTGTGTGAAGAAGCTGATCTGAGCCGTGTGAATGATCAGATCTGGGCTGTGTAAATTATCATATCATATCTGGGCTGTGTGAATGAGCAGATATGTGCTGTGTAAATTATCATATCTGGGCTAAGTGAATGAGCTGATCTGATCTGCTTCAATGAGCTATTCTGGGCTATGTGAATGAGCTGATTTGGGCTGTGTGAATCAGCTGATCTGGGCTCTGTGAATCAGCTGATCTGGGCTGTGTGAATGAGTTGATCTGATCTGTGTCAATGAGCTGATCTGGGCTCTGTGAATGAGCTGATTGGGGCTGTGTTAAATGAGATAATCTGGGCTCTGTGAATCAGCTGATCTGGGCTGTGTGAATAAGTTGATCTGATCTTGTCAATGAGATGATCTGGGGTGTGTTAATAAGCTGATCTGGGCTGTTTGAATGAGTTGATCTGGGCTTAGTTAAGGAGCTTATCTAAGCTGTGTGGAGGAGCTGATCCAGCAGCAAGATAAATATTAGAGTACGAATGCATCCTTGGTAAGTGCTTCGTGTATAGGATCACAATGGGTACAAGTATGAGGACTGAAAAATGTATTGGTGAAGATTAATAGTGATACTTGCCATTAATTGCGGAATGTTACATTGCAATAAACAATATCATGTTCATCTAAAGTGTGGTTCTTTGAAGTACTTGTTTATTACCACTGTTTACAATTTATTGCAATCATCAAAAATTCTATCAAACTGAGTTCATACCTCATTTAACTTCTTGTGACCTTTTGTGAAAATCTGTGTAGTACTTTATACAGTGATGTCAATTGAATGAAAAGTTCTGCCACACAACTAATTCCTCAACATGGTGTTTTGTTTGAGTCCTCTATGTAAACTCCTGACAAAGCTTCCTATAATCCCCTTCTGCTTTACAACAAGGGTTTAACAAGATAAGAATTGATGCAAAGCATCAAAGGGCGTCGGAAATTTTAGTGTAAAAGGCACTCAATGAAGTTACATGGAACGATTTTTTGTCTACTGTAAATATAAATATATTGACCGATTATTTTAAACAAAATAGAAAAAGATATTGGTATAACCATTATCTATGATTTTGTGTTATAACCCCCAAATAACCATTATCTATGATGTTGTGTTATAACCCCCAAATAACCATTATCTATGACTTTGTGTTGTAATCCCCAAATATTTCATAGTTCATTTTATTTACTTTGGTTTCCTTTTTTTACTGGCAGTTTTCATTAATGGCACAGTGTAGGTTTTAAAAAATCTGCTTCATCTTGTAAGCGTAATTTCATATTTTTCTCAACTTCAAGGGGAGATGATTCTGAACTTATTCTTACGTTGCTCATTTACGACAGGGGTCGAGTACTCATTGATATGAAAACACTGTAAAAGTTTTAATGTGTTTACGAACCCCCCCCCCACCCTCTCACACATATATTTCATGGGCATAATAAAAACAAAAAAACAATAAAACAGCATATTTATTTAAACTAAAATGTCTACATCAAAACAAAAAGTTAACATAGAACACAAATAAAATCATTTGATTTTACTGGGGCTTGAACCATGGGCCTCTCACATGTGAAGCGAGCTTGTAACTACCGTAATTACTCTATGTTTTCGGACACATAAAAATAATAATTTTTTTTCGTGTCCGAAAACTTAGATACGAAAAATATTCACAAAATACAGGTGTCCGAAAACTTACTGTCGACAATTGAAGTGTCCGAAATAGCGTCAATTGTATCAACAACTAAGGGTAATAGCACGCGCTTGTAAAATACCATGCCGTATAGTATAAATTACAGTTATATGTATTTGCACTGCATTTTAAATAATTTTAAATGCTTAATTTATTTGACAGATCGTTACTACAAGGTTGTACTTTGACCAACGAGTTCAAAGAAGAGCATGTGATGTACCGATACTCGCTAGTATGAACCTGTAATTAACGCAAAAAAGCAAACAATGAATTCTTTGTTGGTTTATTTCCGATAGTTGTTGTCTTACACCTTCCATTGTTCGTAAAACTTGCAATAGGGAGCATCACACTTTGAAGCGTTTAGTATTTGTCAGTTATTTTACTGAGAAGGGGAAGTACCATTGCGGTAGATAATAGCACAGTTCTGCTGTGACGTCACTAATTGCTAAGCTGACCGATACATAGGTCACGTGGTTTAACCACAGACAAAGGATTCACTCATGTGGATTCACTCATATTAATTGGCACTACCCCTGGTAATTGTCATAACGCTTATGCTATCGGGCGAAACCATTGATTCATACCGGTTTACAAGGTTATTTACCCTATAACGCAAATGTAATGGTCCGTTGCCCTCAGGCATGCACCTGTCATGTTTTATGATGTTAATCTGGTTGTAAAACCCCATGATCGAAGTGTCATTAGATATCGAAAACAGGACCGAAATTTGGTAAAATAGCGCTGTAAAAAAGACTGTCCGAAAACTTAGAGACATTAATTCTGGACGAAAACTCGTGTGTCCGAAAATTAAGAGTCACGAAAAATAATTATTTTTGCTAAAAAACGGGGTGTCCGAAAACTTAGTGTCCGAAAACATAGAGTAATTACGGTACTACACTACGGAACCGCGTGAAAAATTACCTTCTTACTAAGATATTAATAAGCTATTAATAGTCGGTTTAAATGTAAACCCAGAAGTTTAAACGCTGGATTGTGAGTGGGGTTAAAGGTCCATACCAAAGGGTCCATACCACTGGCAAGATACGGGTCAGGCCTGCGGCCTTCTATATGTGGTTCTTAAAAAAAACAACCTGTAGGAGGACTTGATAGTAATGAGACTCGGGTGCTGTGATGGTGCTCCTCATTGATAAGCGGCTGCTTCCTTTATCAAGACTCACTATTACAATTAATAATAAGTGTCGCGCTTCGTGCTCTATATTGCCTTTATTAGTAACTAGGTGGTTGCTAGGATAGTGGAACAAAGAAGTTTTGTTTTTATACAAAACCAGAAAGTTTCATCGGTTCGTGTATTTGCCCAGTCCATGTGATCCTTTATTATTGCCCAGTCCCTGTGATCAGTTATTAATTAAAAGAATTAGCTTTGCATTATTGGCGATAAATGTTGTAGTAAATGTAATAGGCACAAATGCAGTACTTATTTACACGAATTTACACAAAAAATCACCACTATGCAAGATATTCTGACAACAAAAATATATTCATTGATCTGTAAAATAACTTCTCCTGCCATAAGCGAAAAAAAAAACGTATTACATACTAGTCGCCGCACTTCAGTGCGACGCCAATAAAGGCAAATGAAGCTGAATAAATGATACACATTGTGGATGTAGCTGCAAACATAATGCAAATCCTCTGTTGGCCATGTTTACTGATTCAATTAATAGAATATTGTAGCAGAATCTCGAACTTGAGTATACACTGCTTCAGTGGGATTTGAACTTGTCTACACAAATCATGCACTTAATCATAAAACCAACACTACTATTGGATATCTTACCCCACTGTGTGTCATTGAGACAACTTTTTATAGCTAAATGTAAATACCACTTTTTCATATATTTATATACTTTTCATTTTTTGGTTCCAATTTTGTCATTCTTTATTTAACTTAAATTCAATTCTATTCATTTTCAATTCCCCATTGATAGGGCTCTATAATTTATATCGTATTTGCCATCCAATTTATAATAATCAAATTAATTATCTTTAATCTGCTCTGAAAAGAATTTAAGCCAGAACAATAAGGGGAAAATATACAAACACTTGTGCACCATTTAAACCTTTTAATCACAAAGCATGGGACAGCATACAATATGATTGGTGGGTTTCAGATTATACTCTGAATAAAAAGCTTTACTACTGGTTCTTATGAGAAGACATTTATTGCTTGGTTTTCATTATAAATGTAATCTTATGAATAAACAAGAGATGAGTTTGTCAGAAACACAATGCCCCTTACTGTGCGCTTTGATTTATTTTTGATTATATCCCTTTAAAAAATACTACTTCCCTTGTAAAAATGATCTGTACCTGCCAAATGATAAATAGAAATTATCTCACTTAAAAGCTTGTCACTTCCCTCGGATTTGTGGGTTTTTTTACCTTTGACCTTGAAGGATGACCTTGACCTTTCACCACTCAAAATGTGCAGCTCCATGATATACACATGCATGCCAAATATCAAGTTGCTATCTTCAATATTGCAAAAGTTATTGCAAAACTTTAACCAAGGTTAAAGTTTTCCACAGAATGACAGACAGACAGGCCACAAACAACATACCTCCCATCATTCGGTCCGGGGGCATAAAAAAAACATTTTGTACAAATAAAAGTGTAACGCCATGTAATGAAAGAAACATGTTAATCTACTGGTATTTGAAATCGATTCTCATTTAGGTATTTTGAAGTTTTATAAATAAAAAAACATAAGGTGGATAAATGGAATATAAAATACAACCACAATAACTCAAAGCAAGTTATAACTACATATATAGCATGACAGCAACTGCCGTTTACAAAATGTGAACGATAAAGTAACCATTATTACACTATAGCTATGTTGTTGTTTTAAATTAATTTTATTATTGGTATGTCTTGAACATGTGTTTAAAAGTTGCTGGAATTTAAAATTATTTTATATCTGAAGAAAGTAACTACACTTGTAACATGGTGCAACAGAATGAGCTGCTTTAACATACATAACAAAAGTATCATTCCTCAAGTCTATTTCTAAATAATTAAGTTGAAATATCAATAAAATTCTATGACTTTCAAGTCTGTTTAAAAAAAGCATTGTCATAAAAAAGCATCCTCCTTATGCAACAAATGCATTATCACCCAGTAAAAATTTTCTAATCAAAACACGAATCAAGCATGCGTAAAAAACGGATGTTGGCATCTATCTTTTATACCTTGATTAGTTGTAAATGGGGGTAGACAGAGAACATTAGAATAGTTTATTTCAAAGTACTATTTCGTTCTGTTTTGTCACATTTGTTATTGATATTGCAACTTTAATTACACAAATTTCAGTACAGCAGTCAATGACTATAAGTCGCAAAATTCAGCAAAAGTATTACTTAAAACAGATGCAATATGGTAAATTAATTTGCTGGTACAGAAGCATGAATTACACACATAATGATTAAGATTTATTACATAGAAAATAAGAAAAATATCATATCTATATAACAAAACCCAAGACATGATAAATTTAAAAAAAAAGAAAAAAAGAAAAGCTACCCAAACAAAGATAAGCAGCCTTTTTCAAAGGAATAAGAACATACGTAACTGAATACTCATTGGAAACATTTCTTCCAGTATTAAATAATTAATATAATTAATTAATAATTCAAGCACATGTTATCATATTTAAAATGAATGGCACAACCAGGCCTTCATAAAAAAAACTCTGTCCACGAAGCATTACCGTTACCTATATACATTGAAAATGTAAATTAAGAGCTTCACAATCCCACATCTCTCTGTAAACTGCAGGGTCCTGTTGTTCAAAACTGTAATAGTTGGTTACAATAAATTGTTAACAATTGAAAACAAATTTCTCTTTCTGAACTGGCATAAACTTAGCTATGAAGGCTGAACTCTGCAAAATTGGTAACTACTGTGTACTGCTTAAAACAGATGTTTTTATACCAAGATAGAATATGTGCATTTTAAAGTTTAGCATGGTTATCGTTAAACATCATGTAACCTTTTTAACAACTGAGCCCTGGATATCAGTTACGCTAAAACTCATTCCAACATAAACACGGACATTCTTTCCCATACAATACATTCCATCGATGTCAGATTTAAAACATCTGTTTATGCAGGTTTGATACAGATTGTAAAGTTCTATACTGAGTAATCTGCACTTGCAATAAAAAAATCTACTTAATGCACTGCCTCTGATTAAAATGTCAGGCACACACTGTATGGTAAAAATTTAATACATTTGTGACATACAGGATAATGCATGTGCACTCAATCTTATCTGATTACCAGCTTAAAATACATCACATAAGGTGACAATCTAAGCAATATGCACTGACACTCTAAGTCATTCTAGATCATTGTATTTGTAACATGTACCTAAATATTTCACAAAGGGATCCACTGACAATGTTAGCCAAGTCCAAGGGCTTCCACAAGCTCAAAATTTTCTTTAGCCAACTTTGCCTCACTATAGAAAACTCTTATTTAATTTGGGCAATTTATGGAGAAAAACTTGCAGCGAAATAACATTTTCTTTAGCCATATGGCCAAAGTTCCTTTTATATACATCTTCGCAAAGCCTGTTGCTTTCTCACTAACTTTTTGTCATGCTAATCTCTTTATCTCATCAACAAACTTGCGCATAAGGGGTCAGCACATCCCTTGAGAACCACACACTAATTGCCTTACGAAGTCAAAACCTTCTGACAGTGCTCATACAGAGATACAACTCCTACTCCCCATCAGCAACTGCAACTAAGGTATCAAGGCTTGGCACAACAGTCTTGTGGCACATTCCTGTTCATCAGGAATGTGTGTACCCCTAATGCACACGCACTCATTTTCAGGCCTTGATCTGTATAACCTAAGTGCATTCATATCATGTAGGGACATAATTAAAACCCTATCCTCCCTCTATCAAATTCCACCATCTTTCTTACAAACAAAGTGTTCATGGGTTGAAAGAATTGAATTTGTTCACAAATGCTCTTAATACTTTGTAAATATGATGGTATAATGAGTATTCACCTGGAAATCTGTCATACTCAGCAAAAATCTAAAGTTAGTATTTAATTAATATTGTGTTACATGAACATCAGAAACTATTTTACAATCATTATAATTACAATAAATTTTGTTTGTATTAAAATATGTTTGATAATCAATTTGTGAAAATACTTTAGGTGAAGGGTATACACAAATGTTTAAGGAGGAACAAATTTTCACATCAACCAAAAACCAAACGATCTCTCTCACACACAAAGCGTGAGAGAGAACATAGGGTTAGTCAGGTTACATTATCAACCAATGGTATTAGTAGACTAGTGCTATCTGTGTTGGTCAAAGCCCCGAGTATCATCTGGCCCTTTTGGATCACGCAGTATCTGAACTTTGCCTGTCTGCATCTTGGAACCATCTTCTGGCTTCACAATCTTCATGGGGCTAATTACAGAACATAGCATGTGGATTACAATTATGTAAACCATGAATTTCATACATCTGATTAAGCAATAGGAGAAGAAATATGGGACAGATTCAATAAGGCTTTGACTGTATTGCAAGCCATACAGGTTCTCCCTACCATTTAAAACCTCCACTAATAAAACATTGTGCACTACATCCATATTAAAACTTATATCTACATGTGTAAAATTTGATAAACTTATGTGATTTCCATTTGACACATAGTATTAAAGGTTTAGTTTTTTAAACTATTTTTCTTATAAAGAAATTTGACCTGGTTTTGTGGGTTCTGTGCATTTAAAAATAATTACTTTTTTTAATTTTGGACCATTACTTAATATCTGCCCTGTTGGACAAACTGCCATACAGAACACAGTTTCATTGATAGCTAACAAGCAAGATGCCAAATTTTATCATTTTTACGTATCCATTTTAAACATTGATAATAAGTAAAATTTGATATAACAAGAGATTGCCAAGCAATATGGTCCCCTACCGGTGGAAATCCACCATTGTCAGAATTATTTTTTTTTATTTGTTGCCATAGCAACCAGAATTCTTGACGTAGGAACAAAATGAAATGATGTGCATAATCTCCCTATTGTCATCTATCCATGTTTCAAGTTTCATGAAAAAATATAAAACTTTTAAAGTTATCGCAGGATAAAATATTTTCAGCAATATTTCTAGTCTATTTGTTAATATTTCTAGTCTATTTGTTGCCATAGCAACCAGAATTCTTGATGTAGGAACAAAATGAAATGACGTGCATTATCTCTATAATGCCATCTATCCATGTTTCAAGTTTCATGAAAACATATGAAGTTATCGCAGGATCCAGAAAAGTGTGACAGACTGACTGACTGACTGACAGAGCGCAAACCAGAAGTCCCCTCCGGTTTTACCGGTAGGGGACAATAATAGCACAAGACAGATGCCAGAAAAAATTTCACTATGATAAATGTTTTGCCCGAAACATACAGGAAAATAACTTTCTTTCCTGAATGTTAACCCGCCGTAAGTAAGCAGAACAATGCTTAACTAAACCCCTGGGTGTATTAGACTTCAGGTTGGTTCATTGAAAGGCATGATGAATTTTGCTACTTGTGGATGATCATGGGTTATAATACTGAATGCTATGAATATTGCTACCAGGTTTTATATATATGTATATACATGTAATTATTGTTTGTACTTCTAATTGTTATAATTTGTTTTCAATAAAAGCATTTGTTAAGAGTTTAAGACTGAAATTAGTTACAATACTATAAAACATTCACCTATGCCTTAACATCTAGATAGCTTTCTAAACAATCACAGAACTGATTTTGGAAACAGCAAGGAGAGGAAAATGCCAAAATGTCCTTACAGAATTCTCTTAAACTCTTCACTTTATAGTAATCCAGATAGTTAAGATATAGGAGGCAAAATGTCACACCTGACAACATAGGTAAAACAAAGGAGGAGAAATCACATCCCTGACATTGGTAAAATATGAGGAGAAATCAAACCCCTGACAATGTAACAGGTATGTAAAATCTAGAAGTACCGTTGCTGTGGTGAAGGCTGTGTGGCGTTGTTGTTGGTGTTGTCTGCGCCTGTGTAGCCCTCCCCCAAGATACGTCTCCTGGCCTCATTGTACTCTGCCTCACGTTGCTGAATGCTCTTCTGAGGACCTTTAAGGTTCCTGGAGTCACATCAACAAAACATCTTAATACTTCAGTTCCCAAAAAATAACAGTAATTTCATTGAGACGCTTGTTCTATAAGTTTAATACAGTCTAATTTTGCAGCATACAAGCCGTGTTAGTATATAAAGTATTCAAGGCTAAATAGTCAATGTCCAGCCTACTAAACAGTTTGGAGTTTCCAAAGGATTTCTTAACCACAGTTAAGGTTAAACTTTGTGGGAAAACTAAAATCATTTCAAAGTTATTTAAAAAAAATTACAAAACCAAATTGATTTTTATTTATTAAATTAATGTTATAAACAAGGGCTGTTTGTAAAACATGCATGCCCCCCATATGGGCTCTCTGTTGTAGTGACAGCCATTGTGTGAATATGTTTTTTGTCACTGTGACCTTGACCTTTGACCTAGTGACCTGAAAATCAATAGGGGTCATCTGCCAGTCATGATCAATATACCTATGAAGTTTCATGATCCTAGCCATAACCCTTCTTGAGTTATAATCCGGAAACCATTTTACTATTTAGGGTCACCGTGACCTTGACCTTTGACCTAGTGACCTGAAAATTGATAGGGGTCATCTGCCAGTCATGATCAATCTACCTATCAAGTTTCATGATCCTAGGAATAAGGGTTCTTCAGTTATCATCCGGAAACCATTTTACTATTTCGGGTCACCGTGCACTTGACCTTTGACCTAGTGACCTCAAAATTGATAGGGGTCATCTGCGAGTCATGATCAATGTACCTATGAAGTTTCATGATCCTAGGCATAAGCGTTCTTGAGTTATCATCCGGAAACCATTTTACTATTTCGGGTCACCATGACCTTGACCTTTGTCCTAATGACCTCAAAATCAATAGGGGTCATCTGCAAGTCATGATCAATCTACATATCAAGTTTCATGATCCTAGGCATAAGCGTTCTTGAGTTATCATCCGGAAACCATTTTACTATTTCGGGTCACCATGACCTTGACCTTTGACCTAGTGACCTGAAAATCAATAGGGGTCATCTGCCAGCCATTATCAATCTACCTACGAAGTTTCATGATCCTAGGCATAAGCGTTCTTGAGTTATCATCCGGAAACCATTTTACTATTTCGGGTCACTGTGACCTTGACCTTTGACCTAGTGACCTCAAAATCAATAGGGGTCATCTGCGAGTCATGATCAATCTACCTATAAAGTTTCATGATCCTAGGCCTAAGCGTTCTTGAGTTATCATCCAGAAACCATTTTACTATTTCGGGTCACTGTGACCTTGACCTTTGACCTAGTGACCTGAAAATCAATAGGGGTCATCTGAGAGTCATGATCAATCTACCTATCAAGTTTCATGGTCCTAGGCCTAAGCATTCTTGTGTTATCATCCGGAAACCATTTTACTATTTCGGGTCACCGTGACCTTGACCTTTAACCTTGTGACCTCAAAATCAATAGGGGTCATCTGCGAGTCATGATCAATGTACCTATGAAGTTTCATGATCCTAGGCCCAAGCGTTCTTGAGTTATCATCCGGAAACCACCTGGTGGACGGACCGACCGACAGACCGACATGTGCAAAGCAATATACCCCCTCTTCTTCGAAGGGGGGCATAATAATCTGTAATTGCTGATGAATAACAGTAAAACTCTTTTTTAACATTAGTGTTACATTAAACATTTAATGCTGGACAAATTTATAGAACTGTGAACAGAAGACGAATGAGAATTGTTATTTGCAGCCTGAATTTTATGGTACCTGTGAGGGTACATGTCCAGGTAGAAGAAAAGTACGGAAGATAGATATTCACTATATAAAGGGATTATTTTGTGAAGTTATAACCGACATAATATTTTTGCTTTGATACAATTTTGCATGCTAGCATTATTTGAAACTGTGTATGAAGTTAAGTTTTCTTAAATTGAAGTGTTTTTGATAATTGCAAATAAATCATATAAATTCAGGTGGATGGCTATGTTCACTTAATAATAGATCAGTGTTAAACATTCTTTGTAATCCCTGATTTATTACCTGGCACGTTCTGCATTGGTTGGTGCCTTTTCATTCTTCCTTTGCAAGATTTTCACCTGAGGGGCATACTGAGTCCGGCTTGATTCCTCTCTCAACTGTGTAACAGCTTCACCATTGCTGCTGTATAAATATATATGAAACTAGGGAAAAAGTTGTTAATGGTTGTGCACAAAGTTTTGTCCCAGATTAGCCTGTGCAGAGACACCACTTTCCGAATATACGGAATATTTCGTTTAAAGAAAGTCTCTTCTAAACAAAACATACATTCCAGACTGAAAGTGTGATCCCTGATTAGCCTGAGCAGACTTGAGCTACACCAGGATGAGAGAAACAGTATTATATCATGTGCCCCTTTAATTATTTGAAATTACCTATTGACAATCAGTGAAATACAAAACTGATGTAGTTAACATTGCACAACAAACACACAAAGTTGCAAATTATGTGCATTATTGTTGTCATAAAAAATTAAAAACACTTCATGCTATGAAGAGAGCACCCTGCCAACCCAAAGTTTGATCCTGCCCTTTTGGAACCCCACCATGCCCTATTGATGATCACATTATTACCGGTATACAGGTTATCGTATTTGAAGTTTAAAGAAATTAATTCAATTATCACATTCAAACAAGTTTACCAGTAATTAATTATAGAAACAGTTTTTCAAATAAAAATACATGTATCACAGGGCCCTCAATCTATTAAATCTGCCGCCGAAATTCGGCGGCAGTCCCCCACCTGAAAAGTATACTTTTTTCCTTTTTTGGGAGGAAAAATTTTTTTTTTTTTTTTTTTAATAATAGAAAAATGTGTCTCATGATTATTATATCTCAATTCTATTCAATTTAATCTTTGCAAACATACTAAGTTATGAAAAATGCAATGAATATAGTGCAAACATGTACAAATGTAATAATGAGAGAGTAAGTAAAAAAATCCCCCAAAAAGGGAAACGCCGCGAAAATTCCCCCTCCTAAGGGCTGCGGACCCCTTCCCCCAAAGTAGTGTGAGGGCGCTGTATCAAATATATACATGTACTTGTAAAACACACGTTATATTGAGAATATGCCACAGAAATAATAATATCTGAACATGCTAAATTTGCTATTTGACAAATAAGCACCCTACACTTTTCAAATCTTAGCCAGAGCACTGAGACATGAACCAATTTGATGCAAATGTATTTGACATCCCAGGGTTTGTAATTGTATGGCTTTGTCTGTCCCAACTCTGCACAGTATTGTCCCTTTCTTAGTTATATCTACCGGGTAAGCTACATACAAGTGAAAATGGGTCTTATGCCATATATGGCCAGTGTAGTTCTGGATTAGCATTATAAGATCCAATTGTCACATGTCCATGGTCATATATGCCAGTTACTAAGCTTACATTATCATCTTAATTGATCCAAAAGGTTAAAAATTTGAATCTCTTAAGCTATACTTAGTTTGTATCATGTAAGCATAACCAAATTATCCATTATAATTGATGTCCTGAATTTTTTACCAGCCATTTGTTGTCCTAGCTGAAAGTTTGATGTCTTGCAGTTTTTGCTCCAGCACCTAGTGAAAAGAAAAGATTTCATTGGTCAATGTAGCACACAGTTTTGATACAAAAATCACTTCAACAACAAATGTGAAGCAGATAAATTGGTGTTATGCTTATACAAAGGTCAATATGATTGCTTTTCAAATAGAACATTTAGGATTTAACTGATTTTAAGTTCTGTTACATTATGTGTTATGTTCTGATTCATTATGTGTTTATGTGAAATAACTAGGGATGGCATCGAATACCAATATCGGTATTCGAATGTTCGCAAATTCATTCAATCGAATATTCGAATATTCGCATAAAACGGCTGGATTGATTTTACCTTGTTATGTAATAATTTCCATTGGTTTGTAAGTTATATCCGTTTGCTAAATACGCGGCTGTTTATTAACGTTGCTATCGAATAATTGTATCGCTGTCGACTAAGGGTATCACGTTTACAGATTTTTCTAAACGTTTAAACGGAATGAAATAAACGAAACGATACCGTTCAAACGGTATCCAGACGTCCGTTTTAAAAGCATCAGTGCCATCACATTTCCAAACTGAAAGAAGTGATTATTTCCGGAAGTTATATTTAGTTCATAACCCATTTGCACAATGACGTCATATTAAAACCAACTGTTCTCGTCGTTTTCTAACCATTGAGTTACGCGTTTTCTACTTACATGCCGTTATATTTTGTAACAAAGATGAATTAATATTTAACCCACATTTCTTCAATAAGAGCACACCGGTGTTAATTGTTTTTATTGTTTTACTTAACAAGATGTACATCAAAACGAGTATCTGTTCATTAAATTAAAAATGAATGCCGATGAATAAACTGCGGGAAATTTTATTCATGCACTTCATGCCGACGCGCGTTGAATTTTCAAGACGATTAGGGGCATGATCATGCAAGAAATAGCGGGAAACTTTTCCCGAGCACTTCGTGCCGATGCGGGTTAAATATTCAAGACGTCTAGGTCGTACAGGTATATTGTTATGTCTACGGTACTGTGAATAAGGGCCATCTGGCGCACGTGATACAAATACGAGTCTTTTTCAGCAGCTTTCAATGAGTTTTGCAACATCGTAATGTAATGAATTAAATGAATTCTGTTGACATTGCCTGTCGTTTAAACGTTTATTGTTTTTGTAAACGTGTTTGAGCAAAACACGAAACGCAATCAATTAAACGTTTAAACGTGATACCCTTACTGTCGACTAATACTATGACCGATACTGTGATCGGGCACAAATAGAATGAAAAACATCATGTCATAGAATTTTATTTTTTAATGATTCCACAGATTTGTAGCAGACCGCGCATATGTAAAACTAAGTTTACACACATTACACGTTGCGGTCTTCTTATCCACAGACCGTGTAAAGTATTCCATACGACACCATTCCATACTGCAGAAGGGGCTGTTGGCATTTTCAAATTTGAATTATGATTCCTTGATGATTGTTTAATTTATATCATCTGTTACTTTTGAGTAATTCACACATTTTAATGGCTGTACATACTGTGATCACAAAACTTAATTATTATTCGCCAGTCAATTGAAACCGTGAATTGGCACCCCATTGGCAAACAACAGTCGGGGCCTTTCTTAGAGCGTGTATATTGCATTGCGCAATCAACACTGATACGAGCCGCGTTATCAGTTTGACACGACGAACATCACGTCAAACATGTTACTCCCAAGTGATTTCGGTTGCTTTTTAGTAAGCGGTTCGCAGTTCATTAAATATTGGTGAAATTACGTTTGGAAAAAAAATGCGAATATGCGAATATCATTTTTAATATTCGAATGCTGACCATTCAATCGAATATTCGATTATTCGAATAATTTTGCCATCCCTAGAAATAACCAATAAAATATATGCAATACATTACATATAGGACTGGCATTTCAATATCCAGCCTAACAAATATGCAATTTGGTTTCAGTGTCTTTAAAGGAAAATACCAGATTCTCGCAATAAGATAAATTTGCGTTCTAAATATATGATATTTCATTGTTGCTAAAAAGTGACAGGGTGGAAAGACCTGTGTGGTGATCTTTAATCTGACATAGTAAATTGGCATAAAGACATTAATTTGATCAATATTTTCACACTTTATATGTTGACAAGAGAAGAGGGACCAAAAAAGAGAAGGGAGTATGCTGCTATTTCACCCAGAAAATGTCCCTATTCAAAGTTTTAAGGAATACAAAATGCACAAGGGCAAGTCCATTAATGCTCGATTGGTCATTGTCGGCTCGGATACTACTTACATGTACCCCGGGTACTCTTAAGTATACTTACATGTACCCCGGGTACGGTAAAAATACTAAAATGTACCCGGGAATTTAAACGCTAAATCGGTTGTTGTCGGCTATTTTTTTAAATAAATTATGTCACATGTATGTCAATTTTCAGTTAAATGGCCTCTATATTATCGAAACTCATACTCAAACAGCATGTTGATGCAGTTTGTTTTTTTTAAATTGTTTAAGATAAACAATACCGTTTTAAAGTAATAGCGCGTTTTCCGACATCGGATTTTGGGCGGGAATACATGTACAACTTCAACTTATTTACTGTACCCAGGGTAAATGTAAGTATACTTAAGAGTACCCGGGGTACATGTAAGTAGTACCTGAGCTGAAAATGACCAATCGAGCTCCATTCATCATGATTCTGTATATCAAATTTTATAACAGTAAACTTCTTCTTTTTTTCTTCTTGATCACCAAATTCATTACATATGTTCATTTCAAACCATTACAGTAAAATCAATACTTATTTAACAGTGGCAAAGTGTTTGCAAACTGTGGCAAATAGTTATTGTGGAGAATTGTTTCTAATTCTAAATAATTAATTAAAGGCCCTGGAAAAAATGTTGCATTAAAGCTAATATTTGTTTCTCAAATTTTAAGTTTTAATTCAAGATATGTACAAAAAATGCACAAATTCAGATAAAAAATGTGATCTGTTTAAATTAAATAATAAATAGCGAAAATGATCACTGTCAGGTATACTTTGTTTGTTTCGAAATTAACTTTTTATTAAGCTCTTTCTTTTCCGATCAGATATTTGGTTTATTTTATTTAATAACCAAACAATTTTCTGTTATTGTATCAAGCCAATTCTTTGATAATAAATTGATGTCCAACATTAAGGTATAAACACTACAAAAACTGCGGTATAATACCAACATTATCATTTAATTCTTCCCAACTTTCTAAGATATCACTTTCGTCAGCCATTTTGAAAATTGCTTTTTGACGGTTACTGGTATTACCGGATTATTCAGGAATGTATTGCAATCTAAACAAGAAATATCTTTAAAAAAGATATACGGCGTAAATAGTTTAATGAATGAGATCAAGGATAGCGAATGTCTTTTTCTGTGCAGTTCTTAGCTGCATCACACGCAGTACGGGATGTTACGGGGAGTTTTCGCGGCTTATTTTACATTATAACATATTGCTGGTCATAAACCTATAGATACAAAACAGAAAACCAAAAGAAGAATGGAAGTGAAATTTAAACATATAAGTCAACCGGCCACACGAGAAGTATCCGTATTTATAGGCGCGTTCTTCGAACAAACCTGTTTCAGTGGATTGTCGGGCATTGCTATTTGATTCGATTATTAACAGTATCAATTATCATCGTGCAAATGCTTAAAGTGATATTATGGGCATTTTGCACTGTTGAATTGAGCTGAAAAGAATTAACAGGTCAAAATAGTTAGTTAAAATGTGGTTACTGATTAATTATCTGCAACTCACCTTGCTACCAGTTGTTTATAAAAATATATTTTATATTCGATATTCTTACGTGACCCACCCAGTCCTGTAAGCTGAAATGATCCGTAAAACAATTTCGTGTCTTTGTGTCGTATGAACAAATCTGCACTAAAACTAAATTTAGGTTCAACTCGTAAACGCATGATCAGTTGTCAAACGAAAGTACGGTTGATATTCAAATGCATTATTTTTCTCTTTCTGGTATATTGTTTTAGTATGATGATGCTGCATTAATTAATTTAAGTGTATATGAAGTAGAAACATCAAAAATAATCAACGGTTGCGATAGACACCTATAAACTGTTACATGCTCATAATATCACTTTAGTACATTAGGCAATATGGACGAATAATTATTGTTAAATTTATCAACAATAATATTTATCATTGTATTGTTGAAAACACATTAAGAATCTATTATTTACATACCATAATTATATTGCTGAATATCTTCATTTAACATATTTCTGGTCTAAAGAAAATTCCAGGTCACCTAGTTCACGGATAGCGTCTTTATTATATAACGATTATTTTACTGGCCGCCAACTCCGGTGATGACCTGTATATAAACTCTGAATGTCCGCGAATTGACCCGATATACCTCGCGGGTTGAAATGCAATGCTTTAAAGTGAGGCCTCGCTTCCATTGCTCTTTATACTTTTACATGTTAACATGTTGACAGGAATAAGGAAGTAAGTACTAAATATGAGAACATAGCCTTTTAAGTATAAACGCTCTTGCGCTGGTAATACTCTGAAAATAAAAGGTGTACGCACAAACTGTATTGATGTCGAGAATTGAGTGTAAAACTGTTCTATCTATTAAGCCTTTTCATTCGAGATAAAATTGTTTCATACAGTAAAACAGTGTTACAAAGACGCGGATATGTTTCCAATGTTCTGGTGGTATACTCAAATCAGCCAATGGAATAAATGAAGTGCATTCATTCGTACCTAGCCGCGGGAAATTTTATTGGAATTTTATTGGACACTTACAAAGGTCAGGCTAAGGTGAAAAGCTGGCTTATGCAGCTTACGCCGAATAAAAATACCGGATTTTACTTAATACAAAATAATAATTGATTTTAGTAAACAAAGTTTCGATATTTATAATAGCGTTGATATATTAAATTTGATTTTAAAATGATACGAAGCATATTTTTAAAAATGTTTGTCTCTGAACCAATAGTATGCACACATACGTTACAATAGTTTTTTAAGGCCGAGTTAACTTTTTTTACCAGAACACCTTTCAATAAGCAATGGCCTAAAACTTAATTAGTTGTTTTGGGAAATAATGCTTAAAGTATAAGTTTAAAGAGGATATCAAATTCTATAGTCTACAACTTAATGTTATAACGCTATTTTTTCGAATATATAAAAGAACGATTGGTTCAGAGATTTCAGGCTGATTTAGACTATTTAACCTTTTCCGAAAACTCTATTATTTCTTTATTTTTCTAGTACATGTTAAATGTTAAATGTAATATGCAAATCTATAAGCATAAATAAATTTGTGATTTTAACTTTAAATGTTCTGACGATGATCAATAGAGAAATTTGAAACATTTCAGGCCGATGCACATTTATTGAAAAGGATATATGTGCTTTTAAATTTTACTATTTCCTAATTTGTGTTTCTTATTTGAATATATACCATTTTTAAGGTAATAAAAAATCTATATATACAATGAAGTTTATGATTTTAACTGCAATAGCACCGTAGATATTCGGTATTGAAATTTTGAAAGTTTTCAGGCAGAGTGAGACAAATGTACAAAATTGTCTCTGCCTACAATTTAACTATTTCTTTATAAATACTATATGATTTACGTTTCGTTTAAAAGGTTATATAAACATGTGAGGGTATAAAACAAACTTTTAATTTTAACTTGAATTTTCCAGGACATATTTATATGGATCTTTGTAAGAATTTTGAATAATTCAAATTTTCTTTTGGAGAGTTACATAAAAGCCTTTGCCCTCATCTTTACTATTTCTCAATTGAAATTCATATTTGAATATTAATTTAGAGGTGTAAAAAGCTATAGAAAAAAAATAACTTAGCGATTTTAACTGAAGTAGTTCATAAAATATTCAGTACAGAAACTATTACAGATTTCAGGCCGAAGCGAAGTCTGCCTTTGACTTAAGCTGTTATTTTGTTTATGTTTCTTAATTAAGTATCATTTAAAAATAACATCTTAAATAATCTTAAGGCTGAAATAAAATTGATGAATTTATATTAAAGGGACCGTCAACCGCAATTGAAGAAAAAATGAAAAGCTCTAAAATACCGTATTTTTTACAATTATTAGTTTATATTGATTAAAATATCACGACTGGTATATTACATTACTTGAAAAAAGTTGTAAATTTTCATATTTTCAGTATATTCGGTAATAAATTTTACTGGGTATGTCTACCAGGTAACTACCAGTTAACTATAAATAACGCAAGTAGACTGATCATCATCGTCACGTGGTAAACCCATGAATGCAAATTGTGCATGCGTAGTGAATTGTATGTATTTTATATATAAAATTATCAATATACTTGCGTTATTTATAGCGTGTATATCGTTATATCACCTATTTTCGCGATGTACTTTCGATTTCATATCGCGAAATTTTATTACCGAATATACTGAAAATATGAACTTTTTTCAAGTAATGTAATACACCAGTCGTGGTATTTAAATTAATATAAACTAATAATTGGAAAAAAATACGATATTTTATAACTTTTCTTTTTTCGTCAATCGCGGTTGACGGTCCCTTTAAACTGTTACGGCATTGTTTTCGATATTTCATAAACAGGTCTATTTCTTTGTTAAAAATAACGAATGAATTTTAATTTGTAAATTATAGATTGAAATGTAAAAAAGCAATAACTATACTGATTTTACCTTCACTTATTACGGATAAATAATATTAGCAAGAAAATAAACATATTGAATAAACATCTGCGATAGAGGCTAAAAGCATTCTTTCACAACGAAGACCATTAGTCTGTTCAGTAAGCAAAACGCATTACAAACGTTCGGAACAGTTCGCGAGTTTCCGTAACTGAATGGATCGGAACATGACCCATCTTAGATCAAGAGCGGTTACTGGTATGCCTGTTACACCACATGCCTGATCATGTGTAGATAAGAATAACGATAAAATAACGCACGTCACTTTTCACTTAACTGAAATCTCGTGGGTCGCGACAATCGACGCAACCCTGCGATGAGACGATTCTTTGTTTATTAAAAGATCTTTGGTTTTATCTGAACTGTTCATTGTATTCACAATCCCTTCATAAATGTATGATACGGATTTTGCTTTAAATTTACAATACATACATTTAACAAGATTTTGATTAAATAAATAAAGGGACGATGCTTTTCATATAGCTTTGACGAGCTTTAATTGATAGTGGTATACTTTTATTGATTTAAAAAAGACTATAAAGGAATGTCTGAAAATGTGTACTTTTTGTTGTTTGGAACCAGCAGTGAACTTCAAGACCAACCGACTCTATGGAAGAGCAAGAGCATACGGGATGGAGGTCAGCACGGAAAAGTCGAAGATCATGGTGAACAGCATGACCAACAGCTGCACAGACACCATCATGAACGGCGAGAAGCTAGAAGAAGTGACCAGCTTCAAGTTCTTGGGCGCAACCCTGTCCCACGATGGTGCCAGTACCGCTGAAGTCCGAACAAGAATTGCCATAGCGACGGCAGCGATGGACAGACTGAGCAGGTTTTGGACAGGCAGTTCCATTAGCTTTCCCCACCAAGTACAGGCTCTACAAGTCCCTCGTAGTCTCCATCCTACTCTTTGGCTGCGAGAACTGGACGCTTTACGCGGACACGGAACGCAGGATACAGGCAGTTTAACATAAATGTCTACGAAGACTGCTCCGCATCTCCCATACGGAGCACAAGACCAACAAGTACATCCGGAACATGACTGCAACACTTGTTGGTCCACAACATCCCCTACTGCCGACCTACAAACGACGAAAGTTGGCTTGGTTTGAACACGTCACAAGGTACGACTCTCTGTGCAAGACTGTTCTCCAGGGCACGCTAGAGGGAGGTCGACGTCGAGGCCGTCAGATGAAAAACTGTAAAAGAATGCACCTCCCTTCCCATAGATAAATTACTCTCAGCAGCATACAGCAGACCTGACTGAAAGTGGATTTCTGTATCGTCGTCCTTCATTTCTACTCAACGGCCAAACCGGTTAAAGGATTGATGATGAGGATAATTTAGTATAATCTGTAGTGCGTTCAGTTACAGCGAACGTTCGCCAATGATGGTTCGTTTGCGATTCTGTCTTATTGAACGATAAGTTCGGCGCGAACGTTTCAAGATGGCGGCTCCCAGAAAATTGATTGCGATGTTGATGGCGGAAATCGCTAATAACACAGAAAGTACTTATCTAACAGATATTTCAAAAATAAAAAAACCTACAATAATTTGTTTATAATTATAAGTGGTGTGGATGCGATAGTGTTATTTTTCATTAGCGATCGAAATTTAGTGTAAGAGGTGCATTGAATCAGTTATAAAACAAAGCCCTAAAATAGCGCAATACATTACAATCTTCAAATGTAGTTGTAATTTTCTTTTACATTGAATGAATTTTCGTTTCGTTTACATTTAATGAAAATATTAATAAATTTTATCATTCAAATGGAAAAAAACACCTTCATATTTTGCGAATTGAACTGTCTTTGAATGCACATCTATATTGAAAACTCTTTTGTAGTGATAATGAGGGATACAAATCTGGCATTTTATTAAACCGTAATCTATACATTTATTTTACCCAAGTATTTTATATCCGTATTATGATCAAACGCGATTGCTTGTTTTCACGATGATGTTTCGAACACTGCAAAAACGCACGATCTTTACACGTTATTACATCGGAGTTTACATTTGCAGGTACCCGTTAAATACGATAATTGTGTAGCAGTAAATTTCTACAATATTTTAAATGTATTTCATTATAAAACACTTAAGTGTTATGTTTAAACTGGTTAATATACATACTTAATAGTTAATCCATTTCGGACAAATGTACGCCTATTTTTTAAATATGTTCAAATGTTTTATTAAAGCAACTGTTAAGCGTTTGGCTTAATATGCCAAGAGATGACACGGAGGTATCATAAATTGTGTTTAATGACCAGACACATGTGGTTAATGACCCCATACCGAGTCATACAAATATAGGTCCCTGGGTTTATGACACCCTGTTTTCTTAGTAATTGTCTGGACAGTATCCGATCATATCGAGATAATCGGTTTGTGATGAAGGGGCAATTAAACAATGGGTGGTTTAACATGCTGAAATAAGGAGTGTCAAAATTGGTGTGAACAATTAAATAAAAACATTTACATGTATCAAGAGGATTTAGTTAATCTGCAACAAGGTAAGTTTTTACGGACAAATAGTTTCTTTATGTTGATTACATAAAATCAATCAATTTGTTGTTTGTTTTCGTCCTTATTTGTGTTCATTCATTGGATTCTATTTAATCTGAAAGAATTTCAATTTCTTAGTGTTTTGTTGTTCTTAAAAAGGGTCGCGAATATGATTGAAATCTTATCACGATGCGGATCATCAAACGCAAACAAAAGCAGAATAGCCGCAGTGTTGACGGCCAAAATTTGAGGATTCGCAAACGCGACGTCATTATCGGAATCCCCAAAACCTCATATACACTTTGTTTATTGTTCAATTCATTTTTGTACTACAAAAAAAGGAAACAATATCGAAGTTACACTGAACAAATACAACATATTTATTTGTCCGCCATCTTGGTTTCGCTAGCGAACTATAGCGAACTACCTCCCAAGAGGGTTCGCTTCGGTTCGCGAACGTTCGCGGCGAACCGAGCGTTCAGTAGCGAACGTTCGCGACCGTTCGCGAACTATAGCGAACGTTCGCTGTAACTGAACGCACTACTGGTAAGTTCGGTATTTCATTGACCCGCTTTTTATAATTAGCCTATGATTGTTGCAAAATGGTGAAGAAGTCGCTAAAAGTAATTTAAATCAGATAAAGACACCACATAATGTTTAGCGGTACAATAAATCTGTTTTGTTCCATTAAATAATAATTATGTTACGACATTTATTGGAACAACAACAACAATTATAACAACAATAACTTTCAAGACAAGAGTAAACATCAGCATTTATTTTTTATTACAAAAGAAGAACCAGGATGGACCCAAAAATTACCAGCCACGACAAGGCTGTTCTAACAAGAATCTTTAATCCTAATCTGCCCTATGGGGACACTTACGAGGAAGAGGAAAATGTTGGAGAACACTTTGAAGGTTAGTTCTGGCTACCATAACTTTAAATGTCGCTTTTTATGATTTTTGACAGGCGCGACTTTATAAATTATAGTTATGGACCAACCCCATTAGGAAAGTCAACCAGAAATTCCCGAAAAGTTTACAGTTTACAAAGACCGGTCCAAAACAGCTTTTTAATGCAGTTATTGGCCCAAATCAAACCTCTTGATCGGAAAGATAGACAATTTTCACATTTAACTGATATATTTACTCAAACCCGGTTAACTCACGGGTCGGGTTGAGTCGCGGTATTTCATTAGCGCCCTCTGGATTTTGTTTATAAACAAACCTCCTGACCTACTTGTCAAATCTGACAGAAAACATCTCTCACTACATATTGGAATCGGTTTTTGGTAATTAAAAGTCGTTAAACTCAGACTTTAACTATATTAGAATTTGTATAGTTAAGTTAATTGTCGTTACGAAAAAAACCGACATTGCCTGAAAATAACTTTGCTATTTATATTATTTGATGTCTTTAATTCCATATATATAAATTGTTATATACTTTATTGATTGTTACGTTGAAGATTATGTCAGAGCTTTGATAATTCATGCTTAAATTTTAAATTGGTGCTGTTTAACCTATTTACCGCGAATCTACCGGGAGAAAAAATAAACAACAATGGCGGACAGTGGTGTTGGATTTGTTTCTACGGCAGTTAATATTGAAGGATTTTCGCCATAAAAAGGCAGTGGTCCAATAAAGTTAAGTTAAATATGATTGTTCTTTAAAACATTTATCTGATATATGAAGATCGTTTCAAGACGCAAGTGAATATTCCTCAAGTACCGCGAGTCAACCCTGTTGCAGTATTCTTTCACAAAATATTATCTTAAACATTTAAAATTTATCTATTCTGCTCTTACATATCGAGATTAACAGCGATGTGACAGACTTTCTTGAAATGCGAATCTCCCGAGATTTCACGGTCAAAAGACGTTATTTCTATTTTTAGTAACATACCATGTGCTCAAGTGTTTTCAAATTCAGAATGCCATTTCCCAGTATTTTAGATTATTCTGGCTTGTTTTGTAAACAAATTGTAGTGTAAATACAAACTCAAAGTAAATATTATTTAAAACTACCTGATTCACACTGAAACCAGTCTTATATCCACCAGACGTAAGTTGTTAATCACAAATAATAGATTTCAGAAAACGAAAGTAATGTTTACAATTTCAGCATCAAATGTCAAGGTCGTTCTGAAAGTATCCAAATGAAAACTCGTCACGTGACAAAGCGATAA
The DNA here is from genome assembly GCF_020536995.1 of Dreissena polymorpha. Lineage (NCBI taxonomy): Eukaryota > Metazoa > Mollusca > Bivalvia > Myida > Dreissenidae > Dreissena > Dreissena polymorpha. Next base: position 107,703,263 of record NC_068359.1, read on the forward strand.
TGGCGTCAAAATTGTGAATTTCAGACTGCTGAGAGTTATTTTCATCTATTGTAAGATGCATTTGAAACATTTGAACCTTAAAATATTCCCTGATGCAGTAATTTATATTCATTCACCAATATATGTAGAAATATGTCCAAGAAAATAAGCTTTCTTTGATTTATAGCGTGACATAAATATGTTACGACTCTGGTTGACTTTCGATATGGGGTTGGCTTCAGCGTACAGATCTGTCAATACTATGTAAACTGTACGCTGAAGTTTCTTAAGCTATTTGAAGGTTATTTTGTGATGTTTATACAAATTATTTGTTATAACACGACCATGGTGTAGTTGTTCGTGAATGCTTTGAGCTGGGTATGACTAGATACCGAAAACAGTACTGTTTTCGCGAAAACAGTAAATTAACCAAAAACAGTCAGATTTCCCACCTTTACATCGAGATTGTGGCATTTAACTACGATTTAATTAATGTTAACTCCAGTACGCATTTTCATGACCGGATTAAAGTAATAAAACCTGGCAGATGAATCCCTTAGGGAGATGGCCCATTACATTTGCGTTATTAAAAATCATATATGCCGGTATTAAACAATGGTTTCACACCAGAAAGATAACTGTGACAAATACCTTACACTTCAAAAATCGTAATGTACGCCTATTGTTATACAAACAATTGAAGCTGTTTGACAACAACTGACCAACAAACAAAGAATTCATAGGTTGCATATTTTGTTTATTTTATAGAAACTTTCTTAACAAGAACACGGAGCGTATATTGACAGGAGTTGAATCGAGTATTTGACCCTTACTGTAGTAAATTCAATTTTATGCAAAAACTAATCATCTGATTTTATTGGTTTATACGTTATCTTGTTACTTATTAATTCCTCTTTAAAAAATATAACTTTTAGTATATTTCCGTTGTTATTAATGGATTAATAGCGAGTTAAACACGAGAAATAAACATTTTATGTTTTGCCCCCGCGCGTTTAACCTTGTCGATACTTTGTCACATGACCAGTAGCTATCAATTAGCGTACATCAAAGCGCCGAGGTTATACATTTTGATGTACCCACTAACATCTTTTATCTAATTTAACTTTTATCTCTCGGCCGATTTTGACAAATTATATAATTAGAAAGCCTATGTTTTGTAGTTTTCAGATATATAAATATGCAGTTTTTCTTCTAATTTGGGCAGCCCGGCGAGTTACATGTATAACTTTAACTTTTGCAAATATCATACCGTTTTAGAATCTTGATTTACGGTAAACATGGTCGTACTTTATACAGATTTGTAGCTTTTATATTAATTTGGAGTTCAGTTTTTTAAAGTACATCTTGCTTAGGAGAATAGAATTCTGTATACGATAGAAAAAAAAGGGTTTAAAAATGATTGTTTATAAATCAGTTGCAATCAACCTAATTCTGCGCGTTGAAAGTGCCCTTTTGACAAATAGCCCCCTCCCCCTGCCCTTTTCAAATCCTAGCTGGAGCACTGGACCGTAACTATGTATAGTAAGGTACGCATTAAATTATGTTATCATCACTTCAACTGCATATCACAGAGATTCCAAAAATGACTCTCTGAGTAAATGTAGACATAATTATGCAATGACTCTCTGAGTAAATGTAGACATAATTATGCAATGACTCTCTGAGTAAATGTAGACATAATTATGCAATGACTCTCTGAGTAAATGTAGACATAATTATGCAATTCCTGCATTATGTCACTCTTCTGACAAGTTTTACTTGCTATTTCTTAAGTCTGCTTATGAATGGGCATCATTGATGTACTCTATCAGTTTTTGTGACAAAAATATTTTTCCCTGATTTATATACTTTAAAAACTCAGTAATTGTGCCTCCAACTATTGCGACTGTTCTCACTGAAAGGATAAGTCTGACTTTTTACATACTTGTTATCAAATTTGCTGAGGTTGTATTTGTATGTGACAAAAATCATGTACCAGAGATTCATTTGGCCAAAGTTACATGCATACATGCCATAAATTTTCAGACCAATTCCGGGACATTGAGCTCAATTTTCCGGGACTTTTGCCGATTTTCCGGGACATGTATACATATAGCGATATATATAGACATATATGCATTTTTGATAAGCATTTTTTTGTCACATCGTAAATTGCTAAGTTCGAAAGACTATCCGAAATACACAAGATCTATTAAAGTCAAATCAAACATTACAACTTCCGATACTAGATACAAGCCACGTGTTTTTTGCGTTAAAAAATAGCACCAAATTGCTTTTGTGTACTTGTCACATATCTGCAAGAAACGCGTGGGCGTATACACGGCCGCATAAAATCTTCGTAGCGCATTTGTGACTATTTAAAGATGTGATGAAATAATGTCCAATTGGTTGTTTTTTTCCACTGAATATGCGTTAATCGCCTGACGTGATGTTAGTGTTTTTATACAACACAAAATACACCCACACTTTCCATGCGACGTTGTACATGTCTGCATAATTTTCGCGCGCTTTTCATGAGACAAAGGATAAAGCACTTCATGTATTGACATGTATTGTTAAATGTACACCTATTGTGTATGGTTTGACTTTCCAACAACGAATATTGACAAAAATTCATAGTTTGAAAAAATAACCCTCGTATAGGCATTATATATACACAAGGTATGAAACGAACTATATGCCTATTGCTGAAAGATTGTGGAACACTGGACGTGACCTTTTTCATCGAAAACACACATGTTCCCATGCAGTTGCCGACAAAATGCAACTGAATTCGTTAAAAAACAGTTAAATCAACGTGATTACACAACTAACTGATCTCCTGCTCGGCTAATAACTTTAATATTCAATTAAATTTGACTTTCTAGCTATATGTCACTCGGTGTTTCATCTACATCTATAAATTCCTATCACATTATTAATATTATCCGTAACTTAATTCATATCATATTGTTATATTATATAACATAATTTTTATGTTATATATGGATACATACATTTTGTAACTAATTAATTTATTTATCTCTCCGGGGCTGTTACGTTACACATGTACTGATATATAAACCTTTTTTATACCATAAAGACTTTATTTCAATTATATCTTAACAAAATATACAAAGCTTATTTGTCACTTTTTTGTCACAGCAAAAGGAAACCATAGTCCAGATTAGTTAACAGAAATGAGAGTTATTGTCTTGTATTTGTGAGAAAAGTGGCAGTGAAATAGTGATTATATGCTCTCCTTCGGTGCTATGGATAATTTCAATTGAACGAGACATGACTGACTCAAATCATTGTAAAATAATTTATCATATGGTCTCTTTTCATGTTCTTAAGTATATTTCAAATACTTTTTAGAAGTGGAAACTGATGACATTAAAGAGGCCAAGCGACTTGAGTTAGAAGGTGTGAAGGCGGCAGAGGCTGGGCAGGTATTTACAGTCTAATATAGCATGTGTGACTTTAAAATTATTGAAATTATTGGTATATCTCAGACATCTGGAGCTTCTTGTAAGAGTATTTATTTCAATTGTGGACGTCAAAGCAAATGGTAAAACATTATTTAAACTTCAGCTTTATGTTAGTTTGTATATACATGTAAGTCCCTAGCCAGTGTTTGATTAGAGAACACTAGGTTTGTCCTCTATTGTCTGTCCTCTTCCTGGCTGTCCATCAGTCTTTGCATTTGTAAAACTGGATCCTGCATTAAATAAACAACTTTCAGAGAAACTTTGATGAAACTTGGTACATGTTGTCACGTACATGTATGAACAGAAGGTAATGCACGGTTGATATGCAATTGTGATTGGTAAATAACCCCTGTATTGTTTGCATTACTATCAATCTCTTGTTGATCATTATTTTAAGAATACAGTGTACTTTGTATTTTGAGTATAGTGTTGTTGTACTAGATGGATACCTTAATAGTTATCAAAACAAAACAAAATACACCTATTCATGAGTTTGTGTACACTTAAATACATTGTAATTGATGGGTCAGTCATGAGAACAGCAAACTATTTTAATTGCTTTTCTATTGCATATCTTTTGCAGATGGAAAGCCATGAAGTTGTTTTCTACGTCTGTCACATATTTATTTCAGGTAGATAAAGCCCTGGAGTTGTTTTCTCAAGCTATCACTGTGGCCCCTGAGCACCCATCGAGTTACAACAACAGGGCTCAGGCACTGCGCCTCAAGGGGGATATCCCTGGTAACGCCTTATCATATAACATTGGGTGGGAATAGGACCTTGAACCTTGGTGAAAACATATTGCAATATAAAGGGCTTTACTTAAAATAATCGTGTTTGTATTATTCAATGATTTGGCTTAGCTTATATAATAGCTGACTTTCCTACTTAAAGTTACCACTTTGTTTTATAATCACTGTTGATGCTAGTGTCTTAAAACATTTGTGTATTGGGCAAGAAATATTTTATTACCTCTAAAAATATTGCAAATGCAGAAGTGCTACCTGTTTTACCAGTGTTATTGTACATTCTGCAGGTGCCCTTACTGACCTTGATAAAGCCCTGGAGCTGTCCAAAGGTCAGGGAAAGGTCGCCTGTCAGGCGTACACACAGCGTGGACTCATCAACCGTCTACAAGGTGTGTGTACACTGGTCACCATGGAGATTCATGCATGCATTTAGCTAAACTGAAAGTGAAATGCTCAATTTACAGTTGTTCTTAGCATGTCAATGTATACCAACCGCCATCAACAATTTACAGCAAAAAGTAAATCTCTGAAACTGTTTGGTGTATTTCAAACAAATTTGTCCAGAATATTTCTGAAATGTAATGGCAACCTAAAGCATTACACGAAATGCTCCATTGGTGATTCTCTACCAAATTTCTTCTAATTATTTTAATTTGATAAAAAAAGGGTATTTGCAGGCACTTACTATGATACGTATAGTTATAGTATAAATTATAATATGGTTGGCAGGTACTATAATTTAATATGGTTAATTTAGTCACTAGAATCATGTAAAGTATGAAATATCAAAACAAATTCGGATACAAATTTGAATGTGAACCTTTGACACTAGTCATGTGTCAAAGCAATTGCAAATGGGAGTATTTATATCAGCAAGAAAGCTTTATAAACTGATTGCTTCTATGCTTTTCAAATCAGCTGTGCTAGAAGTAGTATTTACTTTACAACAAGTGTCAAACATCCCAAACTTCAGCAGATAAACCCAGCCCATATGAATGTCAGTTGGCCCTACCCCATGCTCAGGTTTAAGTTAACGGAGGTGAAGAATTTAGAGAAAATTGTCTATGTCAAAATAAATGTTTTTCTTCAATATAATTTTTTGAAAAAGAATAATTCATTTATATTTACGCATTCAAAACAATCTTGAGTATACATGTAAATGCAATGATGCAGTAGCGCAAAACTTAAATATTAATGAGTTTACAAAATGTCCTTCAACTTTTTTGAAGTTTTCTCCTTAGAAGCTTTATTAATACCAACTCGGCAGAAAAAACTGATTCATATTTCAGAGAAAGACAATGAAGCAAAATGTGACCTCACTCATGCTGCTCACTTGGGAGGCCAGTTTGCCAAGCAACTGCTGGTATCCATGAATCCCTATGCTGCTCTATGTAACCAGATGCTTGCCGATGTCATTGGAAAACTGAGGACTGGCGAGGAAATGGAATGACCTATCACAACTGGCTCAAGCAGTCAAACATGCTATGAACTTATTCAAGACAAATTAACAAATAGCAAAATATCTTCCTGATCTGCATACTTTGGGATTTAATCATTAAATGTATTTTAATCTAAAGCTAGTCAGGGCATTTCTTCAGGATTTGGGGTAAGGGCTTGAAATTCCGTTGAAGGGGAAAAAATATTGACCAAGTTGAGTAAGGTGATATAATTTCCAAGGTTAACTTGCTTCATTTGAAAGAAGAGTTCTATATAAGGCCCCTTCTGAGGAAAGATAAAAAGCCCTGCAATTCTACATTAAACCGTTTATCATTGTTTTGTTTGCTGTTAAGCATCTGGAGGCACAAAGTGAAGCCATGTTATATTATGGCTGTATCAGCCAAAACTCCTGAGGAATATTCATTTAACTCATTGCTTTGCATTTACAATTATTGACAATTTATGAACAACGTAATAATCTGTAGTGTACATGCCAAAAATATTTATATTTTATGTACCTATTTGTTATTTTTTACACGTTATTAAGTTATCCATGCATATAAAGCAGTTAAAGAACATTTTAGGAACATTTTAGTATATGTTTGACTATGTAAGACAGTTTTGATTCTAGTTACTTTGAAAATAGTTTATTCCATTAATTATGCTTTTATTCATAAGGTTTTATTATGTTACTGTGAATGGGATTTGTATAGATCATACTTTTTTATAAACACACAACCTATTTAAATTGAGTGTTAGATTTGGTTTATCCAGAGTCTGTTACCTTAAATTAATGATGCTGTTTATTTCGTCATTTTCCCAAACTGTCTGAAACTGTTTACTATTCATATGTAAAAATATAATCTCTTCAGTGCTTGCCATTTAGCTTACAGTATTTTAAATGATTGTAATGCAATTGTACATAAGCATTCCAGTTCAAAGACCTATATTGGAGATATTTGTTACAAGATATTGCTTAAGTTTGATCCATATATTATACAAGATATTGCTTAAGTTTGATCCATATATTATTTATATATGTATGTTAATAAAATGATTTTCATGATTATGTATTCTTCCTTATGCATCACAGCTGATTATGAAGGCAGCGACAATGATCTTGGCCCGTATTCACCATTTCTAAGACTCAAGTACATGTATAAATAGATGCATAGATACAAGAAATCTTACTTCAGAGTTTGAATGGATCCAGGCTATCAGTGGTTCATATGTCATAAGCAGACTGTTGGATACGGATAGTGTTGTGATTTGAGTAGTGAAATGTCAAGTTTGGCTAAAAAATAAAGAACATTTAGAACATAAGAGTTTAAGAGTATTCTTTATACTTGGAATTAAGTTTAACAATCGATTGGCGAATAAGTAACCTTACCAATGCAAATGTAGATTAAACTTGTGACAATCATCGTACAAAAATGATTCAATCATACCTTGTTGAGTTTTCTTCCATTTTCTATTTACTTGATCATTTTGGTCTATTGTTGGACATCACTAGTTTTAGAGAGTGTTTTTAATGAACATTCACCAATGATTGATTGGCTACAAATATGCTGTTTCTATATGTGTGTATTGACTGTTCCAAGGCAGTGACACCAGCTTAATTCCTCTATGTGTGCATGTTGTTTTGTATTGTGCTGTTTTGTACTGTTTTGGTAATTGGTCACTTGCATTAAATAAAGGACCAAGAAATTGTATAGACATGTAATAAGAATGCAATACTGCTCCAACAGCTCGAGTTTCACTTATTTATATTAGAATCAAAGTTTTATTTTGATTTTGATTTTTATGGAAACGAAGGCGTCAACATCTACTGGCTTCGTAGTAGAAAGGTTATAACATGTATTTATTTTTCGTTATATAAAACATACATAATTGTGTAGTTCACAAACAATCAGTAAAAGCAACAACGACATTTTTCTGTATTTACTATGTCAACAAAACATAAGTACGATTTAATAGTTGATGACAGCATTTGTTTACTTAAGAAACCAGTTCTTCAAAGATCTATTGCTATTACAATAGACAATCTACACATTGACAAAAAGAATCAATAATTGTTTACAACAATTGAAACATTGTCATTTTGATGATATTCACAATCAAGCCACTTTTTTCAATTTTCGCAAGCGAAGGTTATGAAAATAAACTCTAAGAAAACGTAGAAATGTGAAAATGTTGCATGTCAAATTTACAATATTCAAACAAATATTTTCTAAAATTATCCACTCAGACATAGTTAACCACTGTACACGACAAACTCTTCAAGGAGAATCTTTAAATGACACTATTATTTATTATTCTATGTTATGAAGTCAAGAAAAGGCGTTGACGTAACAAACATGGAATTTGAGGCACATGATTCCATCCGCACAACATGATAGTGTTAGTAGACATATAGACATTCGATTTCACGTTTGCTTCTTATAACGCAAAACAACTAAATAAATGACATGAAATTTAGAGAATATGTGATATGATCAATCACGCAATAGAGTGACGTAGGCGCCGCACGAGGGCACTTCCGGCGCTCAAGTCCACGTTGACGGCTGGGGCGCACGCGGCGTTGTGAAGTTCTTGACCTCATTTTCACCACCACAGCATAGCAACCGGTACCAGCTGGCAAATGGTAAAATAACTACATGTTTCTATAAAAACTAATTAAACAAAGCGTATGCAATACTATAAAACATATTTACTCGCGAGCATGCTTGCGGATAGCTCGATATAGCTGTCGAAATCTATTGTTCGTAATAGAGTGCGTCCGTCCATGCGCCTATCAAATATGGGCAAAATACAGCTTGTCCGGATTGAATCGTCGTCATTCATTATTATATTTTAACGCAATCTGTTCACGTTTAATACATGTTTCCCGTGTTAAAAGGTCAAGGTCACACCCATTATAATAAAACACCATCCTTCACAGCGGACTCGACGCATTTCCCACGGCCATCAAGTTAATAAATCCACCGTTATGTCAATTAAGCTTGTAAAATTAACACCCACCCCTTTCAACCTCCACTATCATTTGGTATGAGCTTGGGCTTTCTATGAGTCAAGTTGTCCGTCCGTTTGTCCCAAACTTGTCCACTCTCCATCTTCTTCAAGATGATTTTATGATAACTTAGCACACATGCCTACCTACAGGCGTCTGTAAGAGCAACGTGGTTACATTGAACGTCATACTTGGAGATCAAATATTTAGAGGTTATTTGTTGGATTCGATGGAATATCGATTTTATTTCACGAGTGATCATATAAAATAATATGTTCACGAATGGCGCAGCCACGAGTGAAAAAAAATTATTTTTTTTATGATCACGAGTGAATTAAAATCGATATTCCATCGAATCCAACAATTTTTCTTTTATTTTATGCTTTTTTCATCGTTTATTTACAATGAAAAAGAGTTGAACTGGATAATTTCGCTGGATTTATGACGTCATTTCGTCGAAAAAATGACGTGATTTCACAGTAAAACAGTGAAAATATCGATATTTTTCACTGTTATTTTTCACTGTTTAAAACAGTCAAAAATCAGTTTTATTTCACTGATATTACTCTATAAACCACCGGAAAGCATTCAATAAAAAAGTACAGCACTGTTCGTCGATGCTCAACGTCTGAGGTCAAAGCGATATATACATTTATCAACTAGCGATAACTCTAGTTTAACGCAGTTATGATTTTGAAGTAAAATGGTGTATAACAGAGATATCTTGAAGAGGCTTGTTCACAGATTGTCGTGTTCATGAAAAGTATCTTAATATAAATTTACGAAAAAAATATTTGGAATAGTTTTAATTAATGATGATAACAGTGAAAAATGTGCCTGCACTGAGGATCGAAACCGCTATCTCTACAAGCAAAAGCTTACTCGCAACCATGAGACCACGCAAGCTCATAAGTAAAATACGTAGTTAAAACTTGCTAATACACTTTCTTGCTAAATAATAACATCTTAATGATGTTTGCGATATCTATATAAGAATATCAATAAACGAAATCAAATGTGTGAGTTTTTTCGTAGTCAGGGGTGTTGTTTTGCTTATTGAATATAATGCTCACCTTCAATTTTGAATATTGACCAACAAATAATAATTTTAATTTTGCCTAACTATGAGCATATGTACCTTTAATATAGACCATTCTATAAATAATTTAGTAATGTTGGTCCTTGTTCAAAGAGCATCTTGTGGTAAAATTAGAAAATCAAAACATTACGTAAGTCTGTTAATATTTAAATTACACTTATTTTACATTTAAAAGTTGCTTAACTTATTTTTTTAAATCTCACTTAGTAGAAAATTTGAAATTAAATGTTCACGTAAGTACAACGGAAGTTAATATCTCTAGTGATTAAATCGGAGCTATGTGAACACCGGCCCTGGTTTTATAAGTACGCTCACAATTTCTGCTGTCGCTTGTTCTGTTCCTGGCTCTCTTCTTTCAATGCGTCCTCTTTGGTTCGGTTCTTTCGGGAATACTTCGGCGTGGGCAGGGCCTTATCCGACTGGGCCTTCGTAATTGCTTGTATCCATAAGCTGTAGTGATGTATAAGACACAGCTTTTACAGTCATATTGGGCGTTGGACTTATAGAGCGATTAATGAGTTTCGTATACTCGACACTTTTAAAAAGGTCTCTTTTTGTTTCAAGTCTTTTGTTACCATAACCTATGCTTATGTATAGCACACAGCTATATTATAGTAAAACTGTTTGTTGCATAGTCGACACTTAATTTTATTCAAATCCAAATAAAACGTATAATAAATCAAAAGCAGGACTACAGTATGTTATTACTATCTGGACTCACGCGGCACTATCCATGTCGTGCGCACACAGGCTCAACTTCCGGTCCCCGGTAAAGTACATCTCTATCAGACACGTGGTCGGAACTTCCGGTGGCGGGAGTAGCGTTCGGCACTGAAATTTGGAAGAAATATATAACAATAAATCTGTTTCCATGAGAACGATATTGCTCAAACTTATCCAGCATTGTTTGTTATATCTATCATTCCATGCCAAAGCGACAGCTCCAACTCATAATCTGGACTCAGTGCAATGTAACAGAAGCATTAAACGTTAAAATATTTTTATAAATACCATATTCTTGCGAGCAAGGTTAATACATTGCATGCATTCGTGCATAACGCACATACATTTCAAGAACGCACCCTTGTTGCGTTACATCAGATTGACAAGATAAGTATTGATGCAAAGCATCAAAGGGCGTCCGGAATTTGAGTGTAAAAGGCACTCAATGAAGTTACATGGAACGATTTTTTTTCTACTGTCAATATTCATATATTGGCCGATTATTTAAAACAAAATAAAAAAAGATACTGGTATAACCATTATCTATAATTTTGTGTAATAACCCCCAAATAACCATTATTTATGATGTTGTGTTATAACGCCCAAATAACCATTATCTATGAATTTGTGTTTTAACCCCCAAATATTTCATAGTTCATTTTATTTACATTGGTTTCCTTTTTTTACTGGCATCCGTGTGCAGTTTTCATTAATGGAACAGAACTGTGTAGGTTTTAAAAAATCTGCTTCATCTTGTAAGCGTAATTTCATATTTTTCTCAACTTCAAGGGGAGATGATTCTGAACTTATTCTTACGTTGCTCATTTACGACAGGGGTTGAGAACTCATTGATATGAAGACACTGTAAAAGTTTGAAAAAATGAATAAAACTGTAAATTGCATAAAGAAGCTGCATTTCACAATAATTTAAAATTCAGTAAAAGATCATAATAGATTTATTGCCCCGATATTCATTATTTTCAATAGGGTTCAAGTAATACTGATATAAAAACACTTAACAAGTTTGGAATGATTCAGACGAAAGTTGTGAAATATTTTAAACAAGTGGAAATTGTTTATTTTGTCAAATTTAATAGAAAAAAAATCTGGACTTATTGTCCCGATGTTTCTCATTTTAATGAGGTAAAAATGCTCATTGATATGAAGACACTGTAAGTTTGGAAAGAATCTGATAAAAAATGTTGACATAATCACCTAACCAAGCAGTTTTTCACATTTATTTTGTAAGAAATTTTAAATTAACGTCACCACGCGGCATCCATTAATTTTAATAAAAATGTCCAATTGTAGTAAAATGGATTTTAAAATGTCTACATGAAATAAAGCTTTATTATATATATTAACCTGACTGAAAAAAATTGTCAGCCGCCGAACTGTTCCGTTCGTGTCGGAACCCGGGATTGAACCGGGGGCCTTTAGATGATTGTTGCGTAAACAACTTAAGTCTAACGCTCTCCCAACTGAGCTATTCCGGCAGACATCATTTATGTACTGCTATTTGGTAAAGTTGTGTATAGCGATCGTTATTATATGTCTATTAATAAACTAATACATTGTACGTTTTCGTACCACTACGCCTTCCAATAAACTTGCTTGCGCAATAGGTCGTCAAATATCGTACTACATTGATTCTCCACTAAATAAGCAAATTAGAAAACCACAAAATAAATGTGTTTTGATTATGTTTTGTTTTTATACAAAACCAGAAAGTTTCGCGTATTTGACCAGTCCCTGTGATCTTTCCCCTGTGATCAGTTGTGGATCAGTTATTAATTAAAACAATTAGCTTTGCATTATTGGCAATACATGTTGTAATAAATGTAATAGGCACAAATGCAGTACTTATTTACACTAATTTACAAAAAAAAATCACCACTATGCAAGAAAGTCTTAAAACAAAAATATATACATTGATCCGTAAAATAGCTTCTCCTCCCATAAGCGATAAAAATGCATTACATACTAGTCGCCGCTCTCTAGAGCGACGCCAATAAACGGTTGCAATGTCGTTCTATGTTGTGCACGTGAGAAGAAAGCTATCAATTTGCAAGTTAATTTTTAAATTAAATATTACTATTGAATACTCAGAGTATCTGACCCGCACCCGCTAAATCTGAGATCTTTAGCACTTTCTCGATTTAAATTTTGTATATACATGTAAAATCACTACATCTATTAATTTTCAAGTTACAGATCAGAAACCGTATCTTTATTTTTAATATTGCTCAAATTGACCATGAACGCAACCAAAAACATTCAATCCCTCGCGGTCGTTATATTCATGATTTTAGATTTCGAAACACAAAATTAAAATGTACTAAACCTCAATCTTAATAAGTTAATGAACTATAGAGCGGAGGGTTGATTGTGGGTTTCTTTTATAAAGTGACGATATCGTTGACCCTGTCCTAAAATCACGCAAATGCAATACGAAGCAAAGTCTGCATATAAGCTATAGCCGTTATATTTTTTATAACAACAGCTAGTTTCGCTCTAGAAATATTGAGCGGACACACAGTTGTTATTGTAATTGTGTCCATTGATTGTGTGATCCCACCACACCATTTGCAATCACAAAGCAAGATTCTGAGCTATCAATATATGGAATTTTTATATATCATCATTCCGTTCTCTAGCCATTGAGAAGAAATAAATTGCCTTTCTATTTCAATGTAAAAGTATCAATGGCCTTTGTTTTCACTTACCTTGTTTGCATTTGCAGCTGTGTCTTTATATGCAATAACACCTATGTACCTAAACAAAGACCATTTGAGTTCTGGCGGGAGTTTGTTACCATTTGAGCACTGATCCACTTATAGCTTTGCAAGCTCACTTGCCCATATTGTTTAATAGAGACTACACCTTGTGTTTGGTACAAGTGTGTTACTCCTTGAACACGAATCCGCTCATAGTTTACGCACCTTGTTCTACAAAGGCTATCCCGGGGCTCGTGTGCTAGCGTATCATAACTTGATCACAAATCCTCTCATTACTTTCCAGCCTACTTTTTTATCAGAGAGTTCTAGAGAGTGTCAATACAAGTCCACACTGATAGACTGCAGTGTTACCTGTGCACCTTGTTTAAACGAGACTAGATCAAGCTTCAGGTTGAATGTCGTCTGCGGGCGACTGCTGCGCTTTTTGGCGAAGCACTTCAGGTTTCCCCCTAGACTGACAACCATCCACGATCTCTTCCATTTCTTGAACAGCGGCTCTGAAAGAGGTTTGCAGTCATTTTTTGAGTGATCAGTTGGATTTTTAAGGTTTTTTATACCATGAAATATAGACAGATGACAGAACACAGTGGCTCTTATGGTGTTTTTAGTCATTGCGGAGTGAGCAATCGGTTTTGAAGCATATAAAGGTAAATGAACATTATCAACTGCTTGGATGACTGAGTGTTTTCAGTCATTTTTATTTAACAATTCTCTGTAATTATAAAACAAAAAGCATCATTACTTACTCTGATTTTTATTCATTATATTGTGATGACCGGTTTATCATACGAACACTCACATGACGACAAAAGAAAAGCAACTGCGGCTCTGAGAGTTTTTTTGAGTCACTAATTGTAGGGTTCACAGTGGTTTTACAAAAGGGTACGAATGTTAGTGAGAATATAACGACAACAGCAAGGGATGTCTTTTGTAATTGTTCTTCAGCCGATATTTTTTTTTAGGTGTACTTATAATTAATAGCTCTTTGCCTGTGTAACCCTGCAAATTGAATAATGAACGGAGGCATGGAAAGTGTATCACTGTCCCTTTAATTATTAAGTTAACAGCGGTTCATGGAAAGAGTACCTTGGTTTTGGAATAATGTAGAGTGGAGGTAAGACCTGCTTCATACGACATATGCATTAATCGGGCTTTTTTGTTTTACAGTGAATCCCGACAAATAACATTGCATACGGGTCTGACGAAAAGGTCTCGTATGAAATAATTTTAGTTAATTATGTTTTAAAAAACAAAGACAAAAATATATCATGCGACATTGTTTTTGATGCCAGTATAAACCGTATCTGTTAAATATTCTTGCATTATAAATACAACTATTTGTGCGACTTACATAACAATAACTATGTAAATCAGAGTATATATTTGTCCTAATTTATCCGATGATAGAAATGGTGTTAATACGATTATACATGACTCGCTTAGCCTTAAATCCGCAAATGTATTTAAGCCCCACTGATGACTGCCATCCAGAGGTCAAACTTTGTGCACAAAATAAATAAGTGAATTAATCGCATATTGAAAGCAAAAGGACAAATGTCCCCAGTTTAATATATGGGCGTTCAACGCAAACTGACATACATAATGTGTTTGTTGTCAATACGGTCAAGAGATCAACGTACATGGGTATTAGATGAATACCATGTAGCATATCGTTCACTGAAAGGATATAACATAAATCATATTCATGCGGGGAGCGAAAATCTGTCACCGAAGTTTATCTAGACGGCATTTTATCGTATTGAAGGTCTGAGTTGATGCGTTATCATCAGAATTAAGACGATAACCAAACATTCTTTCTTAGTACCATGAATATACTTACTCCAGAATTGGCTAGATATTAGAAAGGCCTACACATCCCTTGATACGGACATATCGTATCACCCGTTTTTTATATTTCAATTAATCTATCGTTGATTTGTGAAACTGCATTAGATTTGTTTGTTCCTACGGATCAGATTTTTTTATTTACAAACATCTATACCGACAAATCGCTGCTGACAGTTAACAGTGTATATCCGTGTATGTATTTTGAAGTGTGTGTGGTACTTGCGCTCGTTAGGCAGCATTATGTGAGGACCTCAAATTTGCCCTCGCACTAGGCACACAATTAATTTGACGTGATACCGTTGTTGATGTATTTTACTAAAATGTATTCGATTTTGGTGTGATACTGCGCTGTCAGGGAAGCCAGATTACACGGTTGAAACTCCATCAGTCCTGTATGGTTACCATCAACCAAGCTTACATGTGTGGGTGAGGATTGAACCCGGCTTGCCAAGATCAGCAGCGTGTGTACCAACAATTGCCTAACAGCCTCAATACCGACCCTCTAGATCAGAAGGCGATTTATATGCAAAAGCCAATGCATCTCATATATCATATGGGACATAACGGAGATGGTTAAAGCATTACGCTTTAGTAAACGGGCGTTTTACTTGTAAAATGAACGGTGACCCGATCAAATGAGTTCTGGCGTTCTCAATGACTCGATACAATGCCGGTCGATTCTCGCCGTATGATATGAGTTGCCAAAATAAAAAATGCATGATTTTCTCGTCTGTAGACGTTTGATTCTTAAAAGAAAAAATGTAGTGAAGCATAATGTCGATTACTACTGGTAATAGAATAAACGTACTTTGTCTAAAAATCCACCCCGCCTTCAGCAGAATCACGTCATCTTTGTCAGTCACCAGTGAAGCCATGAGAACATATATACAGCTTGAGATCGTCACATATATATCCACAATATAAATCTCAAGCTTGATACATATATTCAAACCATCTGTGATAAATAATACATCTTAAAAATCGCCATAATAACATTAGTCGTTGCCATCTATGTGGAAAGTTCGCTGTTATTTAGGCCACTGAAAGATCAGAATTGTTCCCAAAAGATCAGAAGTGTGCCTGGTTTGCTAATCCGATTTTATATATTGCACACGAAATTTAAAACTACGATTAATATTGACCGAGTTAATCTGATTCGAACATATTCTTCACACATGAAATAATGGTATTGGCCGAGCGGTATAATCTGAGACCGAAGGGTTGTTATTGAACATACAGTTATGGTTCTTGTCACGAACACTTTAATTGAAAGAATTATGCTTCTGAGAGACGCCAAAGTATAGCTGTTTTCATTGATATCAATTACAGTGGTAAATAATAATGTTAATCGCTAATGAAAGGAAACATTTTACATACAATAATGTGTCCAACACTAGCTCAATAGTCCGAAGTTATTGTTATAGTTTAACAAATATTTTTTTACCGCTGTAACTACCCCCTCCGAATGTATTTTGTCGAGCTTGCAGGTGATTTTAGCTCAGTTAAATTAACTTGTAAGTATTGAGATTTTGATGGGTCCTTGCGTGCGTCCGTCTGTTCGTCCATACGCCATACGTGTAAGACCAGTGTCCCTGCCTATTAAGTCAGAGGCGGACTTAAACTTGATAAAAGTATCGGATAGTCGTCACATTTTGAAAATAAGCTTTCGCAGGAGAGTTTGAAAGAAATATATTAAAACAAATCTTTCCGGATGACAAAAGCAAGGTAAAATGTAACTAAATATTCGTGCTTTATTTGATACCCTCATTTTCAATCTTTGAAGTATGGCATCAGTTAAATTTATATTCTGATGTAACAGAAATAACAGTACATATTAATATTACGATACACGCGGAAAAAAACTTATTCAAGTTATTGATATAATATATTTGATTTGTATTTAGAATACACATAAATAAGCATACTAATATTGCGTCAATTTCTGAAAATAATAATTTGTGTTATTAACAAGCAGGACACAAAGTTACGACAATAATTAATTTTAATCTTTACAATGCACAATAAATCGAAATTAACGTGCGAACACGTGCAATTCACTGTTCTGTAAAGTATTAATTAGCCCCCCCCCCACCCCCGTAAATATTAAAATGTCAAAAAGAAGGCCCGAATATCCCACATCTTATTGGTGGTTCGAATATTATATGTTTTCATGCAAACAAATCTGAAGAACACACACATTGTCATCAATTTAAACATGTGCTTACCACAAAGCCTGCGTTAAAATGTGTCTGCTTGTGGATGATTTTAAACGAGGGCGAATTTTGTTTGATGTTTGAATGCGCTTTTAATTAAAACTTCAGATAAAAACAAATACATACTATATAAACCGACCTCGCATGTTGAAAAGTTTTACCACTCCTCACATCTCGCAGTAAAATAAGAAAAAAATGCTAATAAGAACATATATAAACTAATTCTTAATGGGACCTTTTCACGATTAGATAAATTGACCAAATTGAATTTTTTTTCTTCAGATTTGCAAGTTTTTGTTCTAGTAGTGTTTTTTTGCTAGGAAACAGTAATTATGAATATTTACCATGCTCTTAAATATTCATTATATGCATGTTCGGCCGAGTTAAAAACCGGAAATTTTCGAGCGTTACAAACGCGAAACGATTGTATAATCTGGAGAGTTCTGTTGTTCTCGTTATATTCTGTGACACTACGATGATTGAATATAATTGGAATAAATACCGACAAGGTAATGTGAGCACGGATGGCCGAGTGGTTAAACGTTCGACTTTTATTCCAAAGGTCAGAAGTTCGAGCCCATGTGTAGATTTCTTTTTTTCTTTCTTTAATTTTATTTTTGTAAAGTACTGTAACTCTTTAGTTCCGATGTTTACAGTTATCAATTTAAAGCATTTGATGACAAACTTCAAAACATGCCAAAATCTGTGTAAAGGTCCCTTTAATGCTTAGTAGCGGAAGTGCAAAAAAACGGTTTGCAGGACATCATCATAGGCATTCGCTTAAAATAAGTATAGGTCATACAAAAGGCGCCCCAATAAAAAGAAGTGCTTAGATTTTTATATGTTTTTCGAAAAAAAGGTATCGTATTTTGATTGCACTAAAGGATGGTCATATTTTGATTTGAATCAAAGGAGGGATTATATTTTAACAGGGATTTCAGTAGATTTTCAAACCCAGGTGTTAAAATGACCCAAAGTCGAACAAGTGTTCCGCGGTCTGAGAAATATGCCATTCCAAACAGGGCTTTGAAATAGTGACCCCATATAAATAGGGGTCGTCTACTGTCTAAGGCCAATTCGAATGTGAAGTATCAGGCCAATCAGTCGATTCGTTTATGAGTTATTGATCGGAAACAATTTTCACACTTATTGTGACAGTGACCTTGACCTTTGACCTAGTGACTCCAAATTTTGATAAGGGCCATCTACTGTCCAAGGCAAATTCATATGTGCAGTATCAAGCCAATCGGTCACTTTGTTGATGAGTTACTGATCAGAAACGCTTTTCCCACTTATTGTGCCAGTGACCATGACTTTTGACCCAATTTAAAATAGGGGTCATCTACTGTCCAAGGCCAATGCACATGAGAAGTATCAAGCCAATCGGTGAATCAGTTGACGAGTTATTGATCGGAAACGATTTCACACTTAGTGTGTAACAGTGACCTTGGCCTTTCAACTAGTGACCCCAATTTCAATAGGGGTCATCTACTGTCCAATGCAATGCACATGTGAAGTATCAAGCGAATCGGTGAATCAGTTGACGAGTTATTGATCGGAAATGATTTCACGCTGAGTGTGTAACAGTGACCTTTGACCTAGTGACCTTAATTTCAATAGGGGTCATCTTCTGTCCAAGGCCAATGCACATGGGAAGTATCAAGCCAATCGGTGAATCAGTTGAGGAGTTATTGATTGGAAACGATTGTTCTCTTTATGTGTATCAGTGACCTTGACCTAGTGATCCCAATTTCAATTGGGGTAATCTACTGTCCAAGGCCAAAACATGTGAAGTATCAAGCCAATCGGACATTTGGTTAATTATTAATTGATCGGAAACGATTTTCACACTTAGTGTGAAAGTGACCTTGACATTTGACCTAGTGATGCAAATTTCAATAGGGGCCATCTACTGTCCAAGACCAATGCAAATGTGAAGAATCAAGCCAATCCGTCAATTGGTTGACGAGTTATTGATCGGAAACGATTTTCAAACTTAGTGTAATAGCGACCTTGACATTTGACCTAGTGATTCCATTTTCAATAGGGGTCATCTACTGTCCAAGGCCAATGCTAATGTGAAGTATCAAGCCATTCGGTCAATTCGTTGACTAGTTATTGATTGGAAACGATTTTTCACACTTAGTGTGAGTGATCTTGACCTTTGACCTAGTGACCTCAATTTCAATAGGGGTCATCCACTGTCTAAGGCCAATGTACATGTGAAGTATCAAGCCAATAGGTCAATTCGTTGACGAGTTATTTATCGGAAACAATTTTGACACTTAATGTGAGTGACCTTGACATTTGACCTAGTGACCTCAATTTCAATAGGGGTATTCTACTGTCAAAGGCCAATGCACATGTGAAGTACGGTATCAAGCCAATCAGTAAATTCGTTGACGAGTTATTAATCGGAAACGATTTTTCACACTTAGTGTGATAGTGACCTTGAACTTTGACCTAGTGACCTAAATTTCAATAGGAGTCATCTACTGTCTAAGGCCAAAGAACCTGTGAAGTATCAAGCCAATAGGTCAATTTGTTGACGAGTTATTGATCGGAAACGATTTTGACACTTAATGCGAGTTGTGAGTGACCTTGACCTGTGACCTGGTGATCCCAATTTCAATAGGGGTCATCTTCTGTCCAAGGCCAATGCACATGTAAAATATCAAGCCAATCGGTCAATTTGTTGACGAGTTATTGATCGGAAACAATTTTCACACTAAGTGTGATAGTGACCTTGACCTTTGACCTAGAGACCCAAATTTTGATAGAGGTCATCTACTGTCCAAGGCAGATGCACGTATGAAGTATCAAGCAAATCGGTCCATTTGTTGAAGAGTTATTGATCGGAAACAAACTGGACCTCCGACATTCAGACTGGTCTACCGACAGACAGGCAGCAAAACAATATACCCCTATTTCTTTGAAGAGGGGCATAAAAATAACGAGGGGTCAAAATAACAAGAGCACCGCATAATGGGTGCCACACTCGGTTTCGAAAGCTTGTCAGAATTTTTTTTTTTTTTTTTTAGAGGTCACAGTGACCTTGACCTTTGACCTAGTGACCCAACAAGAGATGTGTTTGTCAGAAACACAATGTCCTCTACTGCGCTGCTTTGAAATAAAATTTCTATTTATCATTTGGCAGGTAAAGAAATCATCCCCCCTTAAAGCTTATTACTTCCCTTGGATTTTGTCCAATCCAACCGGAGGGGGGGGGGTGGGTCTGTAACTGACAACCTAGGCCTGTGGTTTATCAAAGAGATCATAGCCAGAGTTCATCATGTATCTATGGACATAAGTCCACTGGTATTTAATAAAAACAAGCATTCACAAATTAGAACAGGTAAGAAATGATAATTATACCATTAAAAACAAGAGATGTGTTCGTCAGAAACACAATGCCCCCTATTGCGCCGCTTTGAAATAAAATTGCTATTGATCATTTGGCAGGTATAGAAATCATCTCCCTTTAAAGCTTATTACTTCCCTTGGATTATGTCCAATCCAACCGGGGGGGGGGGGTCTGTAGACAGTCAAAAATGACCAAGTCAGACATCACTGACAACCTAGGCCTTTGGTTTATCAAAGAAATCATAGCCAGAGTTCATTTTGTATCTATGGACATAAGTCCACTGGTATTTAATGAAAACTAGCATTTACAAATTAGAACAGGTAATAAATGATAATTATATCATTTAAAACAAGAGATGTGTTTGTCAGAAACACAAAATTGCTATTTATCATTTGGCAGGCATAGAAATCATCTCCCTTTAAAGCTTATTACTTCCCTTGAATTTATTTTGTCCAATCCAACCGGGGGGGGGGGTCTCACAGTCAATTATGACCATGTCAGACATCACTGACAACCAAGGCCTGTGGTTTTAAGATCATAGCCAGATTTGATCATGTATCTATGGACATAAGTCCACAGGTATGTTATGAACATGAAAGAAATGATAATTATATCATTTTAAAAAAACATTTGACAAATCAATCATTTGAGGTATAATCAAAATAATAAATCTTTACAGTACCTGTGAAAAGAACTTCAATTCTTGGTAAGGAAATATATATGACATTTATTATTAAATAAATTACTTCCCTTGAAAATAATTGTCTCTAACAAATCTCTATTTTTAGTAGCAAATAATTAAAAGCCACTACCGTGACTGTAGATTCACCATTCAAAATGTGCAGCTCCATGAGATACACATGCATGCCAAATATATCAAGTTGCTATGTTCAATATTAAATAGGTATCTCCCTTTAAAGCTTATTACTTCCCTTGGATTTGTATTGTTTACCATAGACCGTAAAGGATGACCTTGACCTTTTACCATGATGTGTTTGTCAGAAACAAAATGCCACCTACTGCACCGCTTTGATTTATTTAACAAAAATATATAAGTTGGAAGGTCAGATAACCCAAAGTCGAACAAGGGTTCCGCGGTCTGAGACATACGCCATTCCAAACAGGGCTTTGAAATAGTGACCCAATATAAATAGGGGTCGTCACTGGCCAATTCGAATGTGAAGTATCAGGCCAATCAGTCAATTCGTTTATGAGTTATTGATCGGAAACAATTTTCACACTTATTGTGACAGTGACCTTGACCTTTGACCTAGTGACTCCAAATTTTGATAAGGGCCATCTACTGTCCAAGGCAAATGCATATGTGCAGTATCAAGCCAATCGGTCACTTTGTTGACGAGTTACTGATCAGAAACGCTTTTCCCACTTATTGTGCCAGTGACCATGACTTTTGACCCAATTTAAAATAGGGGTCATCTACTGTCCAAGGCCAATGCACATGAGAAGTATCAAGCCAATCGGCGAATCAGTTGACGAGTTATTGATCGGAAACGATTTCACACTTAGTGTGTAACAGTGACCTTGACCTTTCAACTAGTGACCCCAATTTCAATAGGGGTCATCTACTGTCCAATGCAATGCACATGTGAAGTATCAAGCGAATCGGTGAATCAGTTGACGAGTTATTGATCGGAAATGATTTCACGCTGAGTGTGTAACAGTGACCTTTGACCTAGTGACCGCAATTTCAATACGGGTCATCTTCTGTCCAAGGCCAATGCACATGGGAAGTATCAAGCCAATCGGTGAATCAGTTGAGGAGTTATTGATCGGAAACGATTGTACTCTTTATGTGTATCAGTGACCTTGACCTAGTGATCCCAATTTCAATTGGGGTAATCTACTGTCCACGGCCAAAACATGTGAAGTATCAAGCCAATCGGACATTTGGTTAATTAGTAATTGATCGGAAACGATTTTCACACTTAGTGTGAAAGTGACCTTGACATTTGACCTAGTGATGCAAATTTCAATAGGGGCCATCTACTGTCCAAGACCAATGCAAATGTGAAGAATCAAGCCAATCCGTCAATTGGTTGACGAGTTATTGATCGGAAACGATTTTCAAACTTAGTGTAATAGTGACCTTGACATTTGACCTAGTGATCCCATTTTCAATAGGGGTCATCTACTGTCCAAGGCCAATGCAAATGTGAAGTATCAAGCCATTCGGTCAATTCGTTGACAAGTTATTGATCGGAAACGATTTTTCACACTTAGTGTGAGTGATCTTGACCTTTGACCTAGTGACCTCAATTTCAATAGGGGTCATCCACTGTCTAAGGCCAATGTACATGTGAAGTATCAAGCCAATAGGTCAATTCGTTGACGAGTTATTTATCGGAAACAATTTTGACACTTAATGTGAGTGACCTTGACATTTGACCTAGTGACCTCAATTTCAATAGGGGTATTCTA
Source organism: Dreissena polymorpha (assembly GCF_020536995.1). Classification (NCBI taxonomy): domain Eukaryota; kingdom Metazoa; phylum Mollusca; class Bivalvia; order Myida; family Dreissenidae; genus Dreissena; species Dreissena polymorpha. The sequence continues at coordinate 107,726,353 of NC_068359.1, forward strand.
CTGTCAAAGGCCAATGCACATGTGAAATACGGTATCAAGCCAATCAGTCAATTCGTTGACGAGTTATTAATCGGAAACGATTTTTCACACTTATTACTTCCCTTGGATTTGTATTGTTTACCATAGACCGTAAAGGATGACCTTGACCTTTTACCATGATGTGTTTGTTAGAAACAAAATGCCACCTACTGCACCGCTTTGATTTATTTAACAAAAATATATAAGTTGGCAGGTCAGATAACTATGTCCATTTAAAGCTTATTACTTCCCTTGGATTTGTTTTTTCGACCCTAGACCTTGGAGGTTGAGGTTCACCTTGAAATTTTACCACTCACAATGTGCAGCTTCATGAGATACACATGCATGCCAAATATCAAGGTGCTATCTTCAATATTTAAAAAGTTATGGCCAATGTTAAGGTTTTAGCACGACGCCTACACTGGACGGCGAGCTGGCTATGACAATAGCTCCGGTTTTCTCCGGAACCAGCCGATCGAGCTAAAAATGATAATGGTAAAAATACTGAAGTAACTTGAAATGTTCCTAAATGCATGTTTAAGGTTTTGTAATAGCTTATTTATCATAATAATGAATAAAACATATTCACAAAAGCTTTATTTCCATAAATGATCATTTCTGGTTCTTTGTTTAAATTGGATTGTAGAAAACAAATGTGTCAAAATGATGCAAGTCTAATTTTTTGCAGGAGTAAAAAATAAGAAAATTGCAACTTGCTTGCATCAAAATGCAGGATTCTGCTTCAATTGAAGCCACTGTAACATATTAACTAATGCAAACTGGTCGGTCTCCTATTTGTAATCTGAGCTTGTTTGAGCGCGCTAAATAACGTGTTTTGTTTATCATTTCAGGTGTCATCATTCGGTTTTCTGCTTCTTACTATATTTTACATGACAATAGTGTCTTTGATATGATTAAATGGTAAGTATGACAAATACAAATACAATAACAAAATATATATTTATTACGAAATGTATAACAGAAAGAAAGCCATATTGTATCAACATACCTGATATGTAACATAACTGACATGTAACATAATTGAAACGAAACATAACCGGGTTATGTAAACCATATAAGTATTGGACGGGGGGGGGATAATTATATTATTTGTTTTGTACTGTAATACTAATAAAAATAATATTTTATTTAATCCAATAACAACTTCAAAAGTAATAAAATATTGTTAATAATTGTAGAGTTGTGTTTGGTATCTTTTTAATTATTAATTTGTTCCAAAACAATTAATAATAAAACCGTCAATTGTTAAAAAAATACTATGATAAAAAATAAACAAATGTATTGTTTATGTTATAAGACATTAGAGACTGTAATTTAAAAAGATGGATAGATGACTTAGGTAAGAATAATACTTTTACAGTAATTGTAAATACAACAAATCCTGTTGCACAATGACAGGTAATTAAAATACATTACATGCATATATTTCACATCCTCATCTCAAGACCACGTCATATATATCTTGAAACAAGCGATGTGTTTGTGAAACACTATGTCCCCATATATTTGACCTTTGACCTTGAAGGATGACCTTGACCTTTCACCACTCACAATGTGCAGCTCCATGAGATACACATGCATGCCAAATATCAAGTTGCTATCTTCAATATTGCAAAAGTGTACATTAAATGAGCGATTTTGACACATATATTTGACCTTGAAGGATGACCTTGACTTTTCACCACTCAAAATGTGCAGCTCCATGAGATACACATGCATGCCAAATATGAAGTTGCTATCTTCAATATTGCAAAAGTTATGGCAAATGTTTAAGTTGGAGCAAACAAACACACAAACCAACCAACCAACAGACAGGGCAAAAACAATGTACCCCACTATATTGATGGGGGACATAAAAAGATACGGAAATTCACGTCATGTGTATGCATGTATTCTTAAAATTTCTAAACAAAACATCCCTTATGTGCTAACTATACTAGACCATCTTGCAACGAACAACGTTGCAGTATTTCTTTTCATATTATATATATATATATATATATATATATATATATATATATATATATATATATATATATATATATATATATATAATTATTTATATATGAAAACACACAAATGACCTGGCATATAAGCGAACCAAATATAATTTTCTCTAATATAATGCATGTTAGTTACATGTATAAGGTTTGCTCCTTAATCGGGTGATCTGTGTCGAACAAAATATTA